>NC_045639.1:101089664-101389722 GCF_009829145.1 Chiroxiphia lanceolata
ACATTGCAGTATTCCTCTAGGGTAGGACCCCTTGCAGAAACAGATCTGTGTAAAGGCAGAAACAGATCTCTGTAAAGATGTCTTCAAAAACACTGGCTTTACAAGGTTTGTACAGAAGCAGAATTAATACCAGATCAAGAAAAGAGAGAAAATTATTTAGTAGCGTTATAGTGATATATAGTCATATAGTTCAATAGTGATATATAATATCCCTTCTTTTCTCTAACAGTCTAAGCACACATGGTAAAAACCTGCAGGTCAAGAAGTCTCAGTCAGCTTTAATATCCTGTCACCGGCCAACAGAAACTGCCTTAGCAGAGTCCTGGTAGTCAAGTTTCAAAAAGAAAAAAAAAAAAAGTTCATGTATGGTACCCATTTAGCCCTGCTTCTTTGGAACCATCAATCAAAGCAGCAGCTTCTTCAAAACACTGAATTTGACTTCTCAGTTATAAGGTTTCCATTTCTGAAGCTAAAAATACACCAGTTGGTCATATCTGGAACTAGTGCTTGTCAGGCAGCAATATGCTCCGAGACGGAGGGTTGAAAGTTGCTTAAGTATCTTTCCCAAGTAACAAGAGGCTAGACTTGAAATTTAATTTACCAGCTCTACTGGAAAGTAAATATATACATATACTTGTATATGAGCTCTAGAAGACAAGTTAAATAAAACCAATTTTGGAGTAGAACATTCCAAATAACAGTGTAAATGCATGCAGTGTATGTTTAATAATTAAAAGGAGAAACCACATTAAAATAATTTTGTTCTTTACTACTCATTAAAGACAGACACCAAAGAATTTAGAAAAACAAGTTTGCTTTTCTTTTAAACTACAGTTTAATCAGATTTAAAGACACAAATTAGAAAAAAACATTTATAGGCAAGTTAAAAACACCTTTAAAACATAACAGCATGCTGCTTCTGCAGCACTGCTGAGACAAATTAGAAATAAGTAATTATTAAAATATCACAATCACAGTGTAACTAACAGTGGTATTTTAATTTTACCATACACCAACACGTAGTTTATGGATCTGTTGAAAAATAACACTTTTTAAAAAATATATATTTTGGAATAATAAAAATGAAATTCACTGACAATGTATTATAATCTGAACCAGGAAAGGCAAATTTAGGAACACTGTAGCTATCCACTTTTTAGGGGTGTTCTCTCATCTTAACATACGGGTGGTTGGAGGCATAACTACTTCTGCATTGAGGTAAAACTATTCCCTTGAATGTGTAACCAAGGCAGGAAAGAACAAAGTTCCATATTTTAAATTCTTAAATGGAATAACTTATTACAACATCTTTGAATAATGCTATGTTTACCCATCTTACACTATTTTTCACCCAATACATTTTGAATGTTCTCTTCTAACTGATCTAGAACACATCTGAGGTCTGGGATTTAAGAATAACTACCTAATTACTATTGTAGCATTTTGACACCTTTGTCACAGTAAGACACATCAGCAGATTCTTCATAGAAATAGTCAATACCACCGGACAAAAGAAGATACAAAGAAAAGATGTAAAGAGAACTGATAAACACATCAAAAGGCAAAAGATGCATAGGCAAATACTCCTTAACTTATTGTGACAATTGTTGCACCATTAACACGTAGTGTTGCACTATTCCAATTACTGGTCTCTAGGCACCCTGTTTCTCTGCTTTTTATTTCAGATTATATTGTCCCAGTCTTGAATCTGACTAGAGCATGGACCACAGCTACCTATTCATATGACATATTGCAGTGAAACCTGAAGAAATCTAGCTTGGGGTATTTATCCCTTAGAGAATGAAAGGAAGGAAGAAGATTGTGAAGAGGTCTGTTTTGCCAGGAGGTGTTTGGAGTAAGGTGCTGGACTGTGTCACTACTAATATAAAAAATTTCCTCTGAACGTAGCCCTATCTCAGATCTTAGTCTGAAGTCAGGATTTCTATTCATAGCCTGAAGGAGAATATCCTGTAAAGGTTGGTTTTGCAACAGAATGAAAGAAGCCTTTTCCTTGCCACTTAAAGTGTAACCAACAGATTCTATTTTCACCTTAGGAAGCAGAAAGCTTAGTAGTCTGAGAACAGAGCCCCACAGCCTTCAGATGTAATGTACAACTGGAGGGCTCAACACCAGCCTCATCTGAATATTGATATAGCTTATTTTAAGTGTATTTATGCACGTTATATGTAACTACAGTTTGTCAACTCAAAGTTTACACAAATTATATGGATATGTACATGGGTTTAGAAAATCTAAAACCATCTAAAACCAAAACGGGGGCTAAGTCACTGGACACACAACTAATGCACACACAATGATGAAGCGGCAAAATTTGCTTTTGCAAATTTGTATACCTAAACTGAGCAAAATTATGTTTTAAATATTTAATGCAATGAAAATTGATACAGTTGATGGCTACATTTTGTAAAAAACCTACAAAAAGCTCATCTCAAAACAAGTTTTTAAGAAATTTTGGGTTCATTTCGTTTTGACCATAACAACCAAGTGTTGCAATATTTGCAGTTGTAACCTTGCAGGGTGACACTGTGGATGCCTGGATTTCATGGTGTTTGCTAAATGTCTAGGTTAAGACAGCAAACACGTCAAAAATCCAGACAGATGTAGCATTGAGCAGTGGCAGGCTAGGTCACAAGCAAGTACAATCTCTGCCAAGCTCTGCACAGAGGGTTAGCTCCTCATAGGAATTGTGTGGCAAACCCTTCCAGCCACAGACAGGACATGTTCTGACTAGAAACTTCTCCACTGCCAGCTTTTCCACCATGACTGTGAAGAAAGTGAAGACCGACAGTGCAAGCTAGGTGAGATCCAGACAGATCCAGTAATCTTATGAGAGTAGGCTCAATTCACTAGAGTATCTGCTTACATACTTATTCAGAATAGCATATAATACTTGTTTAAGTATTTATTGCCAATTGATTTTTTAAACAGAAAAATTTAAAAATACTTCCAAGTGCTGCTCAGAGTATTATTGGTTCTAAATAAATACATAAATTAATAATGTAGTGAAATGCTGTGATGAATCAGCACAGAAATAATGTGTATTTTTTTAATACACAGAGTCTGCATCATATTAAAATCCTTAAATTAATTTCCATCTGTTTTTCTAACACTGATCACTTTTCAACACAGATGGCAATATTTCAAAATTTTCACTGAAACTGAAAAATTTTCAAGCCTGATTTCAGAAGTCAATGAGAATAACAAATGAAAGACTTAAGGATAAGGGAAATGAAAGCCTAAATTATTGTAACTTGTGCTTTTAAATTTCTTTATCATTCAAGGCCAACTTATAAAGTTGAACATGTGAAAGTTTACATATAAGCAACAGTGATACATTTGCAGGCAAATGTGAAGACACATTTGACCATGTATTTAAACAAATTGTCAACAATTTGTTTGCAAAGCTTCTGAGAGAAAAATCTAGACTCTGTTAAAATTACTTTTGATGTGAATTTGACGGGAGGTAAGGATCTCAAACATCTCCTCTGCATCAGAGGACATTTTACCATATTCACATTACTTATTTCCCTGGGGGAAACAGAACAAGTTCTTTAAGTGTAAAATTCTTCTAATAAATAATATACTATATTGGTAAAACAGATACCATATGACAGTGTAGAGCAGGGAATATACAAAGAGCTCTTCATAGTCTTCTCACTAAAGTATGATTTGTTATCAAGAGCATATTTTTAAATGTCACCAATTATTGAAATCCTGTCTACATGTCAACTTAAGGAATGGCCACAGAAGAATAAGTTTCCTGAATAAGAAGGGCATATCTATAACTGCAAAGCTAACAAAGCTTCTGATTAAAACAGTAGTGGGCACCACCAAAAGTATTATTTAAATATGTAATATATATCTCTTTCATTAATACAGAATCATAAAGGTTAAAAAAGGTTAAGCAAGCAAATAGTTACTCTCAGGGTGACTACATTTACTAACTAACATTAAGTGCCTGAATGGACTGTTCACAATAGGCAAATATCTGCAAAGCACCATAAAATTATGAATGATATGTTGTATTTACTTTTCATAATGTGCTGATCTGCAATACAGAAAACACTTTTACCTTTTGGATATAAATTAGTTAATAAGTGAAAGAATACTAAGCCATGTTTCCTTCATGCCCAAAACATACATAGGAAATTTACTTTCTACAATTTTTCTCAGGAAGAACAATAGTAAACCACTGCCATCCTTTCGAATTCAGTATTATCAAATGACGTGTGTAAAACCTAAAAATTATCTAAAGCATCGAGGCTGGCTGCTCTTGACTTTCTGACTGAGTGGGTAAAAAGGGTCCAGTGCGACAGCAAGGCAGAAAATGAGTAAAGCAGCAGGAAAGCAAAAACAACAAAACCCCAGTTTGACTAAAATCAGAGTGCTGCCATTAAAACAAAACACCTCTTTCCATAGTCCCCAGGAGAATTCATTTACATGAAGAGCAGATTTTGGTTCAAAGTACTCAGAAATTACATTTAAAGGGTAAATTCTAGGACAGTGCACTTAAATTCTGTGCAGAATTAATTGCCATAATTTTCTTGCACTGCAATTATTTAATGGGTTCAAATCGTGAAGAAAAAAAGTCACGTCCAATTTTGAAACATGCATCTTGCCACCTGTGCCCAACGAAAGCATGAACATATTTTCTTGATTGTTTTAACTTCCCTATATAAAAAAGTTCTGAACGAAACTGTACCTGTGAATTGACTCACACTGAAGTCACACACAAGCCTGCACTATCCTAAACCTGCTTATTTTCTGGGAGTGTTTACAACTGTTTTCATATTTCATTAAGAAGAATTAGTAAGTCTCCATTGCACACATGCCAAAAGAAGAAAACACGAGTACCAGAACATTAACAGAAAAACGGCACATTGGATGTTGTACTGGCATCCAAAAGTGTTTGTTTGGGTAGATATGGAGACTGAACCAACAAGATGAATTTAAGTTCAACAGTAACAAATGCTGAAAGAATCAACCCTAATTTTACTTACCCACCCAAAAATTTGCAATTCTAATTTGTTCTCTTACGTAAATATCCCTTCAAGTACAGAAAGCAAAAAAATGTCTTTCCTGATTCTGTATCTAATAAGGATGACCAAAAAATAAACTAGTGTTCCCTTATTATTAACAAGAAAAGCATAATGTGGTTTCAAAGAGGCATATGATAACCGTGACCCCATGTAAGGGGAAGTCTACTTGGGCAATCAAAGTAAGGATTTAGAAATCAGATTATTTTATCTTAAAGATAATACAGCTGTCACTGAAACAATGAACATCCCTGCTCATCTAAACAGACTCATTTGCTCTCATTTAATATTCAGTTTCCCCTTTCTAACTGTGTAGACTAATTAGTGCTAACCTATATATATATGGAAAAGCATGTTATCCTCCTCCTGGAGTTTTAGGCAAGGAGCCAAAGGCCAGATACAGAAGTATGGCAGCACAGAAACAACTCTGACCAAACTCAGGATCTGGTTCTTTGAGAATACACAAGAAGTACTGTGACAATTTTTTCCATGGTTGTATCCCCAAAGCTGAGGACCATCACTGCACTTCTAGTACTAACAATATTAATCTGACTGGTCCTAGATATTCAATGAAAAATTTAAGGTTCAAAATATTACAACATTTTTCTCACTCATTGCTAGTTATTAATCAACAAGCTGCATTATTTTTCTCTGGTAGTATTTTGTGTCTGGTTTAAAATTAAAAATAAACCCCATGTGGATAAACAGTTTGAGTTTACTTAAAAAAATTATAAGAAAATATAGAATATAAGCAATTAAAATGTAGCCCTTTAACAGTAGTACTCTAGCAGTGACCATCATCACAATAAATGGTCTGGAATAGACATAACCACTGCATTGTTTCCTTGACACACTTCCATGATTCAGTAGGTCAGATATTCTGAAGGATTTCTTTCTTCTATTAGGTTACCCACAAAAATGATATGAACTTTGCATCTAAAATTTAAAGAAAAAACTTTTCCTCAAATTCATACACTTCTTTGGATAAAGGACCATCAATTATCAAGCATATAGAAATTGGTTATGATAGTCATTTCATATTTGACTACCTACACACCAGAGCTTCAAGGTAATTTTGCTATTTTATACTGAAAGCATCATCAACTAACTGATGCCTGAAAATTCAAAATAACTTTAAGTATTAAAAATCACGTTTTGTAAAACAGTTCTATTCTAGAACAAGTATTTCTGGTATTTAAGGGCAAAACTGCACTTTCATTGAAATCCCAGTGCTTGCACGTTGTCTTCTGTGCCTTACGGCCGCTTTTCCTCCTCTAGCTGCAAAGCCCACTTGGCAGTGTTTTATTGGGTTTAGGTACTTCAAAATAAAAGGAAACTACATTAGAGCCATCAAGCCCTGGAAAAGGTGAACCTTGAGTTGTTTTTAATCTGTTCAGAAGGGCCATTTTAATCCATTCAGAGTAATCATACTCTTTATGAAAGAAACCTAACCATAATTTGGCATCAATGTTTACAGTTCTGTAATCCACTGTAATAGTTTGAGATACTTTAAGAAAACCCTCCAAATACTGAGATGCTTATTGCAATTCCCTTTTGAAGATTCAAAAGTCTTCTAGTGACTTTGCATTTCCTATTTTTATCTTCGTTATAGCATATAGTGTTATATATTTGAAATGCGCTTTCCATGTAAAATCAAACTTGAAAACACCCACTTAGAAACAATATTTCAGTAAATAGAGGGTTTAAGGCAAGTTATTCATTTGGAAAAATCATTTTCCATTTGTTAATCCTAGATTGACACAATTTTATTCCACCCCATCAGTGCCTTGGGATACACAACGTACATTCAGCAAAGGGCACACATATGACCCTGTGGACATACGTTGCAAGTCCTGAGTGCCCATTGAAATAATGGTAACATCTTCATATAAGGCGTGACCCACAGGGACATGGCATGGGAGGGGTTAATTTGTTTTGTTTCCAGTCTTGCTATTGTATGTGATTTTCCTAGGTAATGCATTCTTTTCTTACTAAACATCTTTGCAAACAAATACAAACCCCTTTAAAAGGTGCTAAAAATGGGTTTCTGAAAACATACAAAATATATTCATCATAGTATTTCCTCAATCACTGTTTTAATGTTTGATATCTGCAGGTTATTTCTTGTTTCTGACTGAAACTATTATTTGTTGTGGAGTAACTGTTCTTTTGCAAAAGATTTTCTTCTTCTAGTGTTTTGGACCACACAGGCTGGACGGTTTCATGCTTTTTACTTCCTTTTTGAGTTCTTTTCAATGGAAATACCAACAACACCAGAATACTGGCAATATGAAGACAGAAATAGCAGGAGCTAAAAAACAAAGAGAAATAATAATTCAATAAAACTTTCACCACTCTTACAGGATACTTAAGGAATAAACTGTCAAAACCTACTTGCATACTTCGAATGTAAGATAAGAAAACATTAGTATTTCCTTTAAGAAAAGTAAAAAAAGGGGGAAATCAGAAATTAAGTCCTCCCTTACAGTATTTAGTGCTGTAGCAAGATGTAAAGTGAACAGAAATTTGCTTTCTACTTTTTTTCACAAGTTACTTCTGGGAAGTCAATATCTAGTCTTGCTGTAAAATAATTCAAGGGTATATAGTAGTTTCTAAGGTACCCTCTGGTTTTGTTTTTGGTTGGGTTTTTTTCCTTGCCCCAGGAAAAATAACTCTAATACGATAGCAAAATGAAAGCACTCTAAGGTTTTTCATACACAACACACACCACGTTCGAGCACTGGAACAGAAATACAGTCCACTCAGATAACAAATCAATTTTATAATTATAATTACAATAGCTTCAAAAATCTTACACTGCAGAAAACACTTCTATTTCAAGTTAGAGAAAAGGAAACAGGTAGAATGTGCTTACCTGTAAAAGGTGAAAGAGGGTTTTACAGAGAGCAGTACAAATGGCACGACTGTGTAACTTATTGCTATTTGAGTTGCCATCCATGTTATAATATCATAACACACTTTAACAGCAGGAGATTCAACAAAATAGTGTCTGATATTGTTTCTTATCTGAAAAAGCAGGTAATAGAAAATTAGCTTAGGAGTAAACCTTGGGAGCTCAGAGTTTGTTGCATTGACACAAAATTCATAGGATGTACTGAAATGCTACAGTTTGATCAAATATCTTTGAACTACTCAAAATGCCCATCAGCTTCAACAGGAGTCAGTTGAAATTCCCTGCTCTTCATCCAACACAGGAATTTAAGCATTTATCAATTTAAGCAGAATTTAAGTAAATGAATCCTCCATAAAACCCAGTGCAACTTTGCACTGGTTGTCTGAATCAGGACAACTCTATTCTATCAAGGCACTCTATAAATATAGAGGGTTGCAATAAATGAAAGCCAGAATCCTTCTGATGAAAGCTTCTATATGGTAAGTCATTTTCATATACTTGTTTTAAGATATATTTTAGGACAAGCAGGTTATAAATCAGAATATACAAAATACCAGTTCTAATTATATATTTCAGGAGTCTTAATAACAACTACTATCTAGTGGGATTGATATAAACTGACTCAATTTTCTATGCTGTCTTCTTTTGTTTGTAAAATTCTGTTCAAACAATGGAACAACAAAGGTATTTGAAAAAAATCCAAATCCAAAACCCACACAGATTTGGGTTCAGTTTTATTTAAGTCTATAGTTAAAAGACACCAGTAAATCTTTGTCCTTCCTTGCTTTGACTGAACTGTCATCCTTGCTTTAAATCTTATTTGCTGAGAAGCCAAGATGGGCTCCATTCAGCCTCACTGAGCTTGGTATCACAGTTTCCATCTCCCAGTCACTTGCACTGAAGCAAAAATGCAGCACCAAAGTGCACAGTTTAGTTTCTTCAAATCTCTGTTTCTTTAGAACTCCTGTTTCCAAAGAACATACCCAAGGCTAGCTCCTGCTGATTTAATTCTTTACATTAAAACCTTCCTTTACCCTTCTTGTTCTTACCAAATTGCCTTGTAGATACAGCATTGCCACTCAGTCTTTGCTTAGTTAAGCTAAGTAAAACAAGTCATTCTGGTCACATAACCTTCATCCTAATCTCCACCCAGTTTCCTCCTATGGTCACATGCAATGACTTGTTCCTGAGTTCTGTAGAATTCAGATGAAACTTCACAGAATTTCTTGTAGAGAAATCTTGTATTTTAGGACTTGAGGGACAACTTTAAACACAAATCTACAATTGCCCCTAGTAAATACCTGATTTTGAAATGTGTAATGATTAAAGGAGGTAAAACAAATTGAATACATGCTTAGGCATGACAGAACAAAGTGTGGACCAAAGCTACCACACTTTGCAGTTAAAGGCTAATAGAGTTAAATAACTATGCTGAAGTACTTCTAATATATCTTAGCAGTTAATATTAAGTACCTGTTAATACAGAAACTCAAACTATTTTTCTACTAGCCTATTGATTGATACATATGAAATGTGAATACAACACACCTTACTAGAGAAGCTCAGGATGAAGTGCAGTGAACACTCCTATTTACTGGACTCATCTCACTGAGTAAACGACTTCTACCTGAGAACTGTCCCAGAACCTTGGCTTTTGCACCAGCCCCTGGCTGATAAATGTCAAAAGTTCCCTGTGATAGTCTGGAAGAAGAAGAAAGCTACATCTATTGTAAAGAAAGGAGTCAGTTCTGTCAAACACGGACTGTATCCTCATCTTGTGAAGAAAGAGAAGCATCTGTTTTATTGCTGTAGAAACAATCTAAGTCTGAAATACCACCTTCCCCTAGCTATTAGAGCAACAAAGAGCAGTCTGCTTCATTTCTTATTTTCCTGGTTCTTTCAACGAAAAATGTGGTCAGTTATGCTCCTCTGACATGTAATTTGTTCCTCTTTTCCACTGAGTAACTGATAAACCTGTCTCTGTTCTTACACAACTTTCTCAAGCAGAACTGTGAGAGATTTCTTGGCAGATTTGCTGGTTCCATATGGTTCTGAGTAGCAGCTGCAAAAGCTTGTTAATGTGACTGCACTGCTGGCTGGCCAACTTGAAATGGTAGCTGCACTAGAGATTTTTATTTGCTGCTTGACAGGGAGCATTCTTTAGTTACCACCTTTACACTAGTACTGGACAGAAATTAGGGAGCTACTCATCATCAGTGATTTCTTCAAAATTATCTTAGATAACATCAACCTATTCAGTATGCCAGTAACACAGGATCAGTTAATACAGAGGAAGAGCTTCCACAAAAGATATGCTACAAAAATGTTATAGGCTGTGTACAGTCTTCTTTGTTTCCACCAATCAACCCTTCCTTACATCTAATCATTCCCATTGCTCTCTTAACTGAAAAAAGTAAACACCCCTATCAGACAGATTGTGTATAAACTGTAAAGGGCATCTTTGGACTACAGAATATGATCCATTTTCTTTTATAAAACATATTATTTAAGAAGATACTTGGTTGGTACTTACAGCTCGTGCTGCTAGTGTCATTAGTACTCCTGTTAAAAATGTTAAATAATATCCTGGGTAAACCCCGTGCCAGATGGCAGAAAGGATGAAGGTTTGGATCGTTGGGCTGAAGGTGGCTCGCTCATAGCACACTCTAGCAAGTCAAAAACAATTAAAGATAAATAACACAAGTCACTCACAATCTTCTCAGTCATCCTTTTTACTTTTACCAGTTGCATCTCCAACACAGAAGTTTGAATGCAATTGCAATTTCCTGTTATTTAATAATATTGCCACTGTATTATGACTTACAGAAAATGTTTAGAGCTATTCACAGCTCCCAGTTAAGCCCTCAGTGCAAACCTGTGCTCAGTGCCATCACACATGGTACTTGTTCATAATGAAGGGATACACAATCATCCAAAGATGGGTGTTGGCATTAATGAGGGATCTTGAGCCATCCAAGAATGTGTTTGAAAAGCTACACTGGAAGGTGCAGACAACCCTGGAAACTCTTGCAATGAGTCAGATACATGTTTTTCACAAAATGAAAGCAGCCTATAGGAGAATGGGAAAAGTAACTACTACTTTCAATTTTGAATAATAAAGAGACTAGAGTTGAATATATGTCTGTGTGACACAATTAGGTGAGCATGATGATGAAAATGTAATAAATACTCTACTGTTGCAAGAATATCAAATAAGGACAATGCTGAACTCTATTATATAAAAATTGAGACTCTGAACTATTAGGCAAGGTCCTACAGTAAAGAATTCTAGAAGAAAGAAAGGAAAAAGGAATCCAAGAAAGGTATTTTCTAGAAGACAACATTATATGACACAATGACAAACCATCATGATGTGGAAGAATGATAGGAAACATGGTAAGGTCCTGATATGGCTTCACCAAGATTTCTTTAATGTCTTTAATGATCTGAAAACCAAAAAGCAATAGGAAATATGGAAACAGATACAAACTAACATGAAGCAAAAATAAACACCAAAGCCATGCATGAACACAAATCTATGGCTAACACACAAAATGAGTTTTAACTAAAAAGGCCATAAACACCAATATGTAAAAGGTTTTGTAACCACATAGCAAGTAACAGAAAAAAAGAAGAGAATTCATGTCTATTATTTAAAGAAGACGACAAGCTAATGATACAGAGGGCCAAAATAGTCACTACTAATCTAACTACTTTACTACAACTTCCATGTATACAAAAGATTACTGAGACCTACTGATGCAGTCAATGCTGAAGGACAGAAGGCAAAAAGACAGCATCTGAATAGGGAAAGATCAAAAGTGTATTTTGCTAATTTAGTTTATTCCAGTCAAATAGATGTGGTAAGTTTTATCTTATGAGGTCTTCAGTGCAGGATATGAGCACAACCCTCTCCTCCTGCCAAAGGGCTTCGCTCACAATGGCCAATAAGATGAGAACATGGGGCTAAGTGGAGGGCAGGTGCTTGCATGCTTAATACACAAAACTACCTGACATTTGCCCCAAGTACATCACCTTAAAGACAAAAGCAGCACTGGGTCAGGTTAAATAGTAAACACAGAATTTCAAAGAAACATTTTTGACAAAGAATCTGTCAGCCTTAGAAGTACAAAAGCTTTAGGAAAATTTGTGATGAGTCAGGGAGGCATCTTGGAGCAAAATACCAGTCACCAAAACCTCGTTTGACACTGCCAGACGTCACCCCACCAGCACTATGACCTCTGTCTCAGCCAAGACAGAGCATCCCTGGTAGACACAGTAGCATTCCTGCACCCAGGTAGGGGACTGTCAGTGCACTGTGCCATGCCAGGGAGCAGGATCTTGTCCCTGTCAGCTGCAGGTACAGGAATTTGTGGCATGCTTTTCTAATGGGCTTGTGAATCAGCAGATTCACAGCGAGCTAGAGCACTCATGTCTCCCACAGGTAGTGCATACAAGCAGGGGGCCCACACTCCCAGGAGGAGGTGTGGGTTTGTATCCCATATGTCCTTGGGAGAGGTGGTGCAGTTTGCATGTAACTGTGTGCGTACATGTGTGCTTTTTAAACTGCTCGGGATTAGTTACAGAAGAGGGTTTAGAAATGCTTATTAAACCAGAGCACTAAGCACACATAAAGTGTTATCTGTTCTAGTACTGCTGTTAATTCTGAACATATATTTTACTGAGCAGTGGTTAATTATGTCTCATTAATAAACTGATACACGGCTTCAATCTTTATTTGGTTTAAACTACTGAAATAGTTCCCTGAAAAGCATTCAAGGCCTAACAAAACTAACTAAATTAATTAACCAAATTAACTAACCAAATTTCAGTTGTATCAATACAAGTCAGGTAAGATATACTACAAAAAATCATCAGGTTTCAATTTCAAAGAGTAAAAAGTACACTTAAACTCTTCCATGGTTTTGGTAATAATAAATCATGTTCAAATGCTTCATTTGACATTCCTAAAAACACACCAAGGAAATATGGTCATCACAACAGGTTGCAAAAATATATTCAAATACAGGTGGTTCAGGTTATCTTATCCATAATTTGCTCTAGAAGTGGGAGGATGCATCAACTGTTCAAGAAGAGTATTGCCTTTTGTCTGGTTCTATATTTTCATTACTAACTTGGGTGGTAGACTGAGAAGTACATTTTTCCACCTTGTCTTCCCTTCCTTTTTTGGGGTGGAAGGTGGGATGGACGAGATTGGCATTGTTTTCTTAGCCGATATAGCACTAGAATCCAAAATGATCTTGATAGACTTGAAGGATGTTCTGAAATCAACAAGATGAAGTCCAAAGCATAGAACATCTAATAAGAAAAGTGGAAGATACAAAACAGTACTATTCCTGTAACATTCCTGAAAAAGCGTAGCTGGGTATGAATATGAATCAACAGTATGAAACACTGAATATCAGCTGAGCATGAATCAACAGTAGATTGCTGCTGTACAAAAAGACAGATATAACACTCTTCCTAATACATCACAGTATTACCTACAGAAAATAATGGCAATTAATCCAGTCAAATCATTCAATTCAGCCTGTAACAAGCCAGGGAAAGACCTTGAAGGTCTTAGCAGAAGTACTACATCCACTCTAGGAAGACAGGAAGTTTGGAAAGAGGTCAGAATCAAGTAACAAGAACCAGAAAAGTTTTGCAAATATGACCAAAGACAAACGGCATTAGATGGTTTCTTCGGAAAAGAAAGTGAACAGGCTGAGGGGGGAACGTAAGGTTTCCCAGTCAGGAAACACTGTTGTGTTATGTATTGTTGATATATGCTGCCATGGAAACATCTATTTTAACTTGCATCCTTGTAACAATAACACCTCTGAATTGCTATATCTTATGATCTACGTTAAACATTTACTAAAATTCTTTGTGATCTGTAGCTCCATTAACTGTGGTTTTTACAAGGAGTTTGTTTTTACACACAATCAGGGTTTAAATCCTGTGATTCTGGTGGTTCAGTTTTGCTTTAGAAACTATCAGAAAAAAACAGAACAAATGCTGATGTCTGCTATTTCATGTGAGATAAATGGCTAACAGTTTAGGTACTTCTGTAAATGATAAAAAGGTGAGGTATTAAAAGTGGATGTTTAAAGTAATATATGAGCTTGTCCTCCACTCTAATTGTTGTAGCATTGCAATCAACCAAATTATTAGTAATATAATATATATTCTCTAACACTATTTATGGACCTCATATACAATCAATTAAAACAATCTTACTTGCAACAAAACCTCCAGAAAACATCCACCCTTCTCCCATTCACTGTGGTAGAATAAAATTAGATGATCCTCAAAGATTAAGACTATCCTCAAGGATTCTTCTACTATTGTTTTAAAAAATATTTATTAAAGGAGGTTTTAATTTTTCTTCACATCTTATTTTCTTGTCACTCTAAGCAACTGATTTGAATTTTTTTTCTTTCAATTCTTAGCAGAAGTGTTATACTTCTTCACTAATAAGTGTGTTTCTTTAGAATCACTCCATTTAGGAGATTTGAAAGTTTGTTGAAATACAACCTTTTCCTGTTAAGTTTTAATACTGATAAATTTCTGTTCTCTAAATTAAAATAGCTAGATAACTTATTTTCTTTATTAAATGATACATTTCAATACCTGCAAACATGCAATTCTTCTTTGTTCATTGTCTTAGCAATAGATCCTGTTGACCATTGAGCCAACCAGAATAATCTCACGAAACTCAATTTCTGTTTTTAATTGAGTCAGCAAAATATTTAGGGATGAAATTATGAAAGGAAGAGAAAACACTATGAAGAAATTTGATGGAAGAAACATCCTGTTACCAGCTATCTTAGAATAAGGGGTTAAGTCCTCTGAGTGATCCCAAGATAGGGGTCTCAAACTTGCACCTATCGATAGAGATCCAACTCAACAGACTGGAAGAAGGGAAACAACACCCACATGCTACTCAGGAACACTTTTACTTTCTAGTTACCACAAAGAAGTAGAAAGATGTAGTTCACAGGACACTATACCTGTTTCCCAGACAAGGAAAGAGTGCAGCTGAGGGATATCTGCAATTTCTGTTGACAGCACATTGTAGGGTTTGATGTCTCTTGTGCAACTCTTAATGGAAGGAGCATAGAAAATTCTCTCACAAAACGTATGGAAGTTCCTACATCACTATGTGGCTAGAAATAATGCAGAGCTTTCACAGGCTGAGATGTACGTTTTGCCTGCTGTTCTCAGCAACATGCACTGGTTTGAATGCTAAGAGAGGAAAAAAGACGCCTCCACAGATTAACAGTTTTATGTTCCCTTTGGCCAGTGAAGAAAAACTGTTTCTGTCATAACCTGATAGTCTACACTAAGAGTGAAGTCTTAAATTCAGAGGCTTTAATTCAAGTATTACAAGAAGAATGTCCTGCGGAGTTGCTAAACAACTGATGTTTTGTGGGGTTTTAGCTTTAAATGTTACATCATCTTCAAAGAAATATTTATCTAAGAAACTTCAGTGGAAAAAAGCTTTCCTTTAAGAAATAAATACCTTTTGAGCCAAAGAGCTGTTTGGATATTCCAGTTATCAAGAAACATCTTGAAACTTGTGGAAAACTGTAAAGTAAAACAAATTAATTATTTCTATAATCATGAAGTATTATAAAGTGTTTCAAAATTCTCATGTATAAATTATAAACCCTCCTCCACCAATTTTCTGATGAGTTGAATAAGTTATTTGCTCAACTACTCATAACCACAAAATATTTTGGAAGTCAATTGACAAGTAGAACATGTTCAAAACAGACTATTTTCCATCCTTTCCTAAGGATGCGAACACATCATTTCTGACTTCAAACATTTTCACTACCTTAAGGAACAAAATGCATAGGGAAAGTTACTGAAATTACAAACAACTACCTACATGGGCATGTAGGTTTTTTTAAAAGAGCCAGAAACAAACCTCTATTTGCTGGATTCTCAGATTTGATATTAGATCCCAACGTGTAACTCCATTTTTATCATAGCCTCTAAAACCAAACCCTGCTGCATTATTAATTGCATCTGCTGCAAAGAAACAAAAATAAACAAATTAATTATAAACAGCCTGCATCACACAGCATGTAGTTTGTTAAAAATATTTATCACACCTTAAAGGCTACATTTATTTTTTCTTTTAAATACTGAGGAACACTTGAACAAACAGAAAACAATCCAAGCAACACATTGGATTTCAATTCAAAAACTTGTACAAAAGCATAACAATGAAAGGTAGCACTATCTACTTCACAGTACAGGTGTTCCCTCTCTCTCACAGCACCTACTAAGACTTGCTTGAGCAATCTGACAGAAAAACAAACTTAATAAGATGCATCAAGACTATGAAACAGTATCTGGTTGTAATGATTTGAGACAGCAGCTCAACGCTCAGATGCGTGTCTTTGGTCTTCATTATGCAGCAACAGTAATGTTTAATGCATAAAGATAAAATTGCACAATTCCCTTCAAGCAGGTGCACATTCACAGCACCCCATGCAGAGCAGTGCAACCCTAACAAAAGAAAACAGTAATTTTTTAAGTGATGCAGAATTTGTCAAACTTCCACTAATGGCACAAGGCCACTGTTAACACCTCTGAATGTGAAGTGTCTACACTGCACGTCAAAGGTCAGATAGTTCAAAGCAAGCAATGTTTTTCCCTAGGAGAAAAAGCACTGCTGTCATCCAGACTATGCAGGAAAACCCAAGGGATCTCTGCTGCCTGCCCCTTTCAGTCATTACTTTTGCCTGAGCTTTGTTAGCTCAGACATTAAAATTTCCTCAGCTGTTCAAATTAGGATGGCCACATGCAAGGAAATGAGATAGTTTTTTTCCCAAGTATTCCCTCTGTTGAACCAGGTGCTTGGTGGAATGCACCCAAACATGGACCCACATCCACGAGGCATGAACCCAACCACTTACATGGGTCACTAAGGGACCATGGGCAGAAGAATGCCAGCCCTTCTACCATGTCAGAGGAGTCCTGAGGAACTGGAATTAAGGTAGGCAAAAGGCTCTGCAGAAGCCATACAGATCTAGTCCTCTAGTTACAGGGCCCTCACTGTTAGCTCAGAATTCATTTAAAGCACTGTAATTAGATTGTGACCTTTTCAATTACAGCCAGGAACGTGGGAGATACTGCACAGATTTAATTACCACATTGAAAAGAATTTACTTCATACAATAGTCACATGTAAGAAAAATTTGTATCTTTTGTAATTTCCTTTCTTCTCAACAACTTTTTGAAGGTATTAATGTTGTGTATTTGGAAAGTATAAGAAACAATTGACTCAAACACACAAACGGTTTCTTTCCTGAAGTTCAGTTTTTCCTGTTATCCACCAGTTTGGAAAAGGGCTTTGTAACATTTCATTGAATATAGGGTAATTTATAATATTTTTATTTTCTTGTGAAAATTTAAAAAAAAAATCTTTGAAAGCAACAAAATCTGCTGCCCTACATCTGATGTCACTGATGTCAACTTCAAATATTAGGCAATGGTTTTATGCTCAATTAGAAACAGCTGAAGACACAAATCTCATACTCTTTTGCTAGCTAAAGTACAAAGACTACAGCTAGAGTAACTACTCATTTTATTCACAACCATTTTAGTAAGTATTTCTTTAAAGTAATTTATTTTATTAACAAATTTTTTTCTGAAGTAGCATACAACTCAACAGCATAACATCCAGTAAAACTGCTAAAGCCCCCTCATATTCTACTCCTACCAATGTAAGTTTAGATGAGACAAAGTGGAAGGAAGAAGGTTTAAAAAAAGCTATTTAGCAAACTAAAAGCACAGAGTTGGCATCGTTTATTTTCGTTGGTATTTTACCAAAGGAATGCTAGCTCTATACTTTTAGCAAGTGCATAAGGACAAGTCTATTTGAAGTATTAAAGGAAAAATCCCACCAACTAAGATTATTCATTTTTCAGATGACTCCTACGATTTACAGATGATGATACAGGTGCATAAGACCACAATATTTGAAATTATTTCATTCCACAACAAGCCCCAAAATTACTATATCCAGACAAGCTGAAAGTGTTTCATTCATTGACCAGAAATTAAACCAGCAGCTGTAAATGAGTCATGCTGCTCTGCTACACTAAAGCTTTCTTTATTGCATTGTTCCCACAGATTCTCTCTCAAAAGAATTATGAAACAAATATGTAAAACTGGAGAGGAGGAGGCAGCTGATGAAATCTGTTGTGTGAGCCACTTCCAAGATGTCAACTTACATAAATAAAGTATTTTTCTGTTGTATATGTTGTCTTTTTCAAATAACATGAAGTGAAACACAAAAGGTTCTTTAAACTATATAATTTATTCAAGTGTTTAAATCAGTTACTAAGGATGTTTTCTCACCCATCATCCAAACTTTTGGTAAACAAAGACTAAAACTGAAGTCACACCCATCAGATTCTGAAAACAGTACTGCAGATGCCACCTACTATTAGCAAAAGTACGATACATCTGAATTTCAATATATTAATTTTCTTTCATGCTTGAGTAACATCAAGCAAATTACTAACCACAAAAAATTAACTTTGCAGATATGCCAAAAATCAAGGTATCAAAATAAATTTAAAAGAAAAAAAGAGGGATTGTACATTAGACTAGAGTTATTTTTTTATTATTATTTTTTAAAGTTGTTGCTCATTAAAACACTACCACTCCCCAAAACTCCCAAAGTTTCACTCAGAATTCTAAAGGAGACTAAGATCTCATTTGCAACACTGTCACAACACTGTGCTTACATTTCTGGTACCTTTTGTTTCTCAAAGAGAGAGACACTATGGAATATACTCTGCCAATACCTCAGAATACTTAAATGCAATCAGGTTTTCCTAAGGCCTCAAGAGGGCACTGCCACTTTTTAATATATTCTTAAGTGTGCAGCATCTTAAATGAAACTCAACATGTGCCCTTTTTGTTATTACTATATTTTTAAATATATACTTACCTAAAGTCCATGCAAAATAATACTTGGGTCTGGCAGCCATAAGAGACACATATAGGTAGAAAAACCTTACAGGCCATGATGCTGTAGCTCTGAAGTTATCATCAATGTTGTATTCCACTGGCAAAGTTTTTGTAATAGTCATGTGGAAGAGTAGGGACAGTCCGCAGATCAGGAGTTTCTGTGCCACAGCTATCTGAAAGTTTAAGATGGGAGAATTTGTAAGCTTCATTTTTTTTATCTTCTGGGAAAAAAGGGAAATTATAACCTTCCTTCCCTATACAGATATAAATGTATATCAATTTTTCTGTAATATATACTACCAACTTTAAAATAGTTGGCAACATTTTACAGAGACTCAAGGAATATTGTTACATTGATCAAGTTGTGAGCACCCCTTCTCCTGGCAAACACAACAAATCCAGTCTGACTACAGTAAGCCCCTAAAAACCCTTCAATAATGGGAACACCTTTTGCAGCTCCATTTTTTTTCTTATTTCATCGCCAAATTAATGAAGCAAGTAAATTTTTAAGACATCATAACACAAAACATATAATCTAGGGCAGAGTACAACTACTGTAGAGATTCCGAAACAATGGTAAAGCTTCAGTTTATTTTCAGTAATCTTTGGCATAATGCAGGTGTTCAATTGCTGCCCAACTTAATATATCAATCATCTCTGCTAGATTATTACAGTATTTAAATGCTAAACCAAGTAAAATATTGAAATAATTTATGAATTTTCAGCCAAAATACCTCAGTTCTATATAGATCTGTTTTCCCAACAAGAATGATCAAGCTATAAGGGGACAAATAATATGCTCACAGATGTGTAAAATTATGTTGTTCGGGTGGGACCTCCTCAGATTTTCTCAAAACTCAGCTTTGGTATAACCACTACAGTAAAGAATCAGTATTATTTTTAGGAAAACATTTCTACGGTTCTATTATAAAACACACAGAGCAATAATGTCTAATACTGACTGCTCTAAATCACTAGTCTGATCCACACCCCAAGGACAGATACTTCAGGAACTTTCTCAGAACATGGTAACAAATTTAAACCAAGTACCAACAAAAGAGAAGTTTGAGAGCTGGTTCATTAAAATGTAATTTTAAAGTTTTTATTTTAAGTAATCTCAATATTTAAACATTACAGTTTTAATTTACATTAAAATTCTCCAGAAACTGAACTTGACAAGAAAACAATCACTCTATTTTTCTTTGAAGCATCAGAACAAAAAGATAATCAGAATCCTTTTTCTGTCCATGCTGTTTCCAGTATACCTGTCCAAACTTTTAAAGATAACATTCTGCTTCACTGAGAGTTCAGCTTCACTTATCTAGTTCCAAAATAAAGGATAATTCTGTTTCATGATACAGAATGGAGCATTAAACATCCAACTGAAAACACAGACTTCGGTAAGACACACAGTATCAAAGATTCACCCAGTCACACAGATGATACAGGTGATACAACCTGATAAAAAATTTGATTTGGAAAAGCTGTAAAACAGTGAGGGTATTTTTGAATATTGCATATGTTTCATGTGGCTCATCTCAGAAGATATTTCAGAGAGGATCAGAAATCACAGCTATTTAAAAAAGCACAGCTGGAAAAATCAGGAGGCAGCTACCGATTAATGGCTAAAACTGGTGTTTAATTACTTGTTTCTACTTGCTTTCTAATAAACCTCATCTGAATACTTTACAACGAGAGTTCAAAATTAAGGGCATTAACTTTCTAAAAGTGTTCCTTTCTTATTCTAGAACTATTATTCCACCTCTCTCTTTGCTAGAGCAGAAGCAAAGTTCAGTTGGCTTTAATTTCTATTTCAATTCCTGAAAAAGTTATGTTCTTAAAATCAGTGTTAATAATAACACTAATGAATCTTGAATTCTGGTATGCAGTACCTGATAAACGCAAAAGTTTGATGTTTGTAAATACCAAAAGGAATCACCCCAAAGTTCTGAAGACAGCTGCAAGGATTTAACTTCAAAGTCTAAGCTACAATTAAAAGTCACATTCAGTTTCACATGAGAAACAATATTTATAAGCTCCTGCTTTGTGCCTCTGCCATTGTTTACCAATTTTTCTATTAGTAAATAAAAATCATTAATCTGCCCATTCAATCTGCAATCTGTTTAGTACCTCTCTGAAGGTTCTTAACTAAATTGTGGAGGTGTGAACCCTCCTTTTAAGATTTGGTTTCAACAAAATTTACCTTAAGAAAAAATAATGAACTCATACAGGACTCTGCCACAAATTCAACTTTTTTTTTTTTTTTTTTAAATGATACTACCTCACTCAATAATTATACATCCCAGCCTGCTGATACCACAGGAATCAGTATCAGGGATATTAGTGTCCTTAGAAAACTGTGATGGATATAAATATCTTGCCTCTACAAAGTCTGGGAGCTGCAGTTTCCAGACTGGTTTAAGCAGAGTTTCTGAAGGACAAACCAAACACAAGCTGCAATGCAAAGCACCAGTTCTGCCCTGCCTCCACTCCTTGGCTGCAGGATTGGCTCTTGTTCCTTATAGTGAGACACATTAAAGAAACTAATCAGATGAAACCCTTGATTTTTGGCATTTTATGTGGTTTTTTTTAGTTGGTTGTTGTTGGGGGCTTCAGGGGGAGTGGAGGTGTTCTGTTCTTTGGTGGTTTTTGGTGTGTTTTTTTTGTTTGGTTCATTTTTAATGGCAAGTTAGAGTCAGGTTAGATCAAATGATCTGAACCAGGCTACAACACTGTGCACTGACACCAACATAACCTACAGTTCAATTACCTATAGAAATGCATTTGGTAAAACATTAATTCACTTCCTATTACTTAATTAACCAGGTTATTAATAAAAGCTTCTTTGCCAAAGCATAAATGGGCAATCACTGGATTGCACGTTCACAGGAGTGTTGGTCAGGTTTTACAAGGATGAAATCACTTGAAGTTTAATTTAATTTGCTCTTTAAAGTTTTCAACATACCAAAATAACTGTTCTGTTAAGGAATTAAAAGACCATAAGATGCAGGATAATTTTGACCTGACATGAATTAGCATATACAAATTATTTTACAACAAAAAGGTAGAAAGTCCTGGTTCATTTAGTTTTGATGAGCAACTGGGCATACCTGCATAAAAATATCAAATATGGTCAACACTGGGAAGGGGAAAAGGTACTTAAGCTAGAAGACAGTGCCAGGACAATATTAAATGTGCATAAATTAGATGGGAACATAATTAGGTTGAAAGCTAGATACCTAATTTGAGAAAGGAGTTCAGGAACAGCTTTTTAATTGAAGAAATAAAGCTAAAACACTCACAGAATTCAGGAATTTTAGAAATATATTACTGTATAAACATGTATAATATTTAAAAACAGATACAAAAAAGTAGAGAGGAATCTTTAAAAATTTTATTTGAATGAACTTCTTGCCTGATAATCAACAAGAAGCTCAGTGTAATATTGAACTATATTAAAGTACATGATGTGGGGGAGGTACTTCTGATAAAAATTATAGGTAATTAAGTAAGAACTTTATAACCTGTACGAAGAGTCTGCATAATAAGCAAAAAAGCAGATATCTGCTGACAGGAATCTAAGGGTAGCCATAATAAAAAGAAACTTACAAAGACAGATATTAATTTCTGAGAGTTGACACCACTTTGAGCACCAACAACTGATAGCTTGCAAAAAGGCACAATAGGAGGGATATAAGAAGTAAGTTTTAATATGGTGACTTGATTCATTTAACATGCAATGAACACAGCAAAAATACTAAACCAAGTTAACATCATGCAGTCAACACACATTACAGAGGAGGAGGCTGGCATGAACTACTTTGGTTACATTATTATATTTAACAAAAAATTAAACTTACTCTAACTCAGCTCAAGGATCGTTCTTTTAATTTACTACATTAACATTTGCTGATCCCCATTACATTTAATTTCTTTTTTATAGTTACCTAACAATTTATTCTTCTTGAAATAATAACATGAGAATCAAGGAACAAATTTTAAGTATTTATACAAAGTTAATGGTATTTAAACATTCTTCTACAACAAGACAATGAATATTTTAGTTGATGCAGCAAATGCAGTGAAATGGTATCATTCATATTTCTCCAAAGCACACAATACTCACTGGTGTTATAAAATGCAGCCAAATTTCTCTAACACCAGTTGGCAGATAGAGTATCAAGAGCATAAACAGCTTCTCTTTGTTTTTATGTCAAAAGCTAATGCAGCATAAATTGCAAAAAGTTTCAAGCATCTTAAGAGCAATTGTTTTAAGGAAAACCGCTTACCTGAAAGAAGAAGCCATCATAGGTTTACATTTATTCCTACTGACTTTGTCCAGATTGCTAGCAAGATTATGTGATAAAAAGCCAGGAAATCCTATCAGGCAATTAGTAGATGCATGTCCGGAAAGTACTGATATGGGCAGATTTGGTTTAATTCCATATATTTGCAATAATTTTACTACATAACATTTTTCTGCAGAAATAGGATTTTAGTACACGGACTTTACTGAGCCAAAACAACATTTAGAAACAAAAGAAGTGTCTGCAATTTTGTCAATACAACACATCCATGCAGAGTATGGACCATGTGGTGCCACAATCTATGCAAGGAATTCTCCCCCTGTCTTTCACCCTTCCTAACTACTCGCTCCACAGCACACCTGTGTGAGCTTCTGTGCTTTGTCAACCTGTGGAGCAGTTTGAAGTGTTATCATCCTCCAGCCACTCTTTTACATTCCTGTGGTGCAAGTTACTACAACCACATCAGATAGGTAGAATGGAACTGCAAAGAATCCTCATCCACTTTCAAAGGGTGGAAGTGGTTGGAGATGCCACAACTGATGGTGAAGCACTCCTTGTTGGCCCAGCTGTGGGACATAATCTCTAGATGGTAGGATGAAACAAGCAGCTACGTGTGGGAATGCCTTCATCTGCTCCAGCAACAGTCGGTGATCCACAAGATAAGAAGAACATGGGTAACTGGCACTGGAATTAGCAAAAGCGATCT
The DNA here is from genome assembly GCF_009829145.1 of Chiroxiphia lanceolata. Lineage (NCBI taxonomy): Eukaryota > Metazoa > Chordata > Aves > Passeriformes > Pipridae > Chiroxiphia > Chiroxiphia lanceolata. The sequence goes on from NC_045639.1 coordinate 101,113,650, forward strand.
ATCTGAAGTGTTCCAGCTGACCCCATGATAATTCTGCTTCTTATGTGTGCTAATAATTATCTTAGGCACACACAAATGTACATGTCTGATACACTTCTACTTAAGAGAATATGAAACGAGTGAAAAGATAATATCCAGTACTCTGATCATTAAACTAATGGGATCGAATTTTAAAAGTAACAAGCTTTGTGAGCTTTTGATTTTAATTCAGGTCATACAATCTCTCTTGCTAGGCATGATCAACTGGACTATCTTATTTATGCATTTGGTCTCTTTTCCAGTAGAGGAACAAGGAGAAAAAAAGAATTGTGTGGCTAAGAATACTATTCATAGTGTTATGGTTAGTATACCTTTTACTACACCTTCAGTATCTCTTCTCTACATGATTCAAAGCCTAAAAAATGGAACTATTTCTCTATGACTGTTTTTCAATTTGTTACATATGACTGTTTTCGACTTGTTGCAAATAAACATTAAAAACCAACATAATTTGACAACATTCATGAAACCTTGCTGGAACTCTCATCAGCTTTCAAACAACAAACTGTGCACTTTCTCCTTACCAGGACTTTTTTTTCAGCACAGTATATACTTTGAAGGAAACGTGCATGAACTGTTTTAATTTAAAGATGGCTTTTTACCATATAAGCTTGTTAGGAAGCTCCAATTTAATCTGTTTTTATCCACAAGATCCAGTCTGGAAACCATGGAGAAAACCTGCCTTAAAAAAATAAGCATATAACTTTTTGAGCAGGAAAGTATTCTGTTGATGAATGAACTCCAGATAGAGCTCAGAAGTTATGCCTGTAAATGAAGAGTGCAAACCAAGCTTTTCATGCAATGATTATGTAAGCATCAGCACTGCAAGAGTCATACATCTTACATTTGGGGAAGGATCCGTTTGTTCATATTTTGTATCTTCCTTCCCATTTGCTTCAGACTGTTGCAGTTGGTATGATCTGCCTTCAATGAAAGTAATATAGTCTTTGTAAGAGCATAACGGGCCTGCCAGGATACCCATGAAATTACAGTTGTAACTTAAATACTCCAGTAGACTTGGCATGCGTCTGTAATTCAAAGACAAGCAACTCGTGAGATGGGATGTGTAGTTCTACAGAATTTCCACAGTAGGAAAAGTCATACTCCATGTTATCTCTTACTCTGATTGCACTAAAAAACACATGTACAAAAGCAGTTTATGTGTCTTCTGTAATCACAGCTTGAAACATTCTACACACAGAATTTCTTTCCAATCCATACTGAGCATTTTCAGACAGACCTCCTGAACTCTAATGACCCTGTCCTTGCCCAGCAGAGGTGTTTGACTGAAGCTGAGCCTGGGGAAGGAAAGGAAAGGCTGTTGCTCTGCTTGTTCAACTGTATTAGGTTCTCTATTTTGAATCAATAAACAAAGCCTTGTGTTAACTGGCAATAATTTCAATTAAAGCAAATGTCTCAAATCGAGCCTCTCTTGCCCAAGACAACACATTATTTTCAAGTCTCCTGAATAAAGAAAGGAGAAAGGGTAAGTCAAATACTGAAAAACAGAATTAAACAAGCATGTTTCTTCACCAGCTACTTCATATGTGTACTGTTAACTAGTCTCCTGTCTGATATGACATTAATTTGCATACACTGCATAGAACTTATAATGCTTTTCCTAAATAAGTATAAAACCTACTTCTAGTGATATTTTTCGGAAGAACAGATGTACAAATTAAGCTACAAATATAAAAAGCATGGATCTGTTTTACATGAGCTTGTAAACTCTCTGTCTTGAATGTGAACTGTAGAAACTGCACAGAGCATTAATAAAGCACACAAAACAGCCCCAAAGCAGAAATGTGTGAAAGCCTACCTTACAGCCAAACACCTCTGTGATGGAGTCAAGTCTTCGTTTTTCCGAAACATTCCTAGGGAAGAGGACAGGAAAAAGAAAATATAAAGAAAAGCTAAACTCCCACACATTAATTAGCTGTTTCTTTACTCAGTAGAGCAAGCCTCATGCTGCAATGTAATTTCTTAACCCCTCAAGCAATTTCAGAGGTATTATGTCACATAACATTTTTACTGGAGTTGGATCAAACAATTCTTACTGTTGACAGAATTACAAACTTTTGTATCTTCAGTTATATCCAGCAGTGCCTAAACCTGAAATCACATGGATTTCAGGAAAGCATTAAGACAACATGTGGTAAGTGTTGACAAAAATAATTCTCCTACATCGGTTAAGACTTCAAAGTCTGCAGGTTTTAAAACTCTTTATTCCCAGTCCTGGAAACTGGAGAATCCCCCAAACCCTTTCAACATTGCAGCCACCCAGGGACATTACATTAGTTATTACAATTTTGATGCGTAGAATGAACACAGCCCAAGACAGATTTCAGCAATTCTAAACTTAAGGCAAACCTCAAGAGCACCTTTTCCCTGCAAGTAAAGATTGTGACCAAGGTCCAGTGAGGCAGGTACGGCAGCAAAGGATGCTACAATCTTTTTCACAAGCACTAACAAGAAGCCCTAACCCCTGCTATCAGAAGGGGGCAGGCCAAGTCTAAGTTCAGCAGCAAGACTGAATTTACCTTCTTGCCATATGTGGCTCTTCCTGAAATGCTAGTGACCTATCTCTGAAAATGAGTCTTCAAAATCTGTACTCCCATAAAAGAGAAAAGTAAAAAATATTATTTTTAACACTTTAAATTATTATGAAATATTCTAATTCAGAGGCACAAAAAAGTAGAGCTCCCACCTTCAGACAGCCCTGGTTTATACCAGACAGCACTGCCTGCCAAAATGACCCCTTCATCTCTTCCTGCTGCCTCTCCAGTGGCTCAGACATTCCCACATGCAGCCATTCCCTGCTGTTCACATTTACAATTTTTCTTTGCCACTAAAAACTTTATTTTTATGCACATAGCTTCCTAAAGGAAATGAAGCTTATGAAATCCAACTTCAATTATCTTCCTCCGTAGCAGTGCTCAAACCTAACAGCCAACTTCCAAACAAGTTTGATGAGAGTAGAGGTAATATAGATATGAAATCCCAATGTGCTTTATGAAAACAGGTGTTTCTAAAGAAGATCCTCCTACTCCTCCTCTCACCGAATGGTTGCCTTCAACCCCACTCCTCAATTCCAGTATATCCACAGAGGGGAGCCCTTATACTTGATCCAAGTAAAGTTTCAACTGCAGCCAACTTCTTTTTTGGATATCAAACTCAGTCAGACTTATGACAAAAAAAGATTGAGGGGCTGGGGGGAAGTAAAATCTAATTTAATTCTGTGACTCATGGAAACACTTGTTATCTAAAGACAAGATAACTCTGTTGCCTCAGTGTGACTCCAGTGTGACCGTGACCTATACACGCAACTTCAAAACCACACTTCTAGTCTTCAACAAAGCCAAGAATACAGAGAGGTTAGCAACTTGCCATCTCCTCTCTTTCAATATGACCTGAAAAAATGTCTTCCTTGATTCCGAGCCTTCACAGCGGAAAGTTACCGTCATCCATACTCACTCAAGAGTAAGTTCAGTAAGTAACTGAAGAACAAAGTATCATCCCCTAACTTCATGCAGGCACCTTCTCATCTTCATTGTTACATTTTCACATCTTCTCCTTGGTGCTATAGCAAAGATTTCTATACTGATAAAGGTACTGAATAAAAAATGTCAAGTATTTTGAAAGACTGTAACCTTTAAGGCCATAAAGATTACAGTTCTCAGGTAGTGAATCTCTGAATTTAACACAAACTTAAACAGAAATTTAACACAAAGATGCCTTGTAAGGTGATAGATAGATCTTTTCTGCCCCTTTTTGCGTGACACACTCATAGAGAGATGCAGATCCCACACTATGGCTAGTGTAGAGAAGTGTCCCATGCAGAGCTTTCAGTTTCTCACAGTCTACACAGTGCAAACTGACTGGAGCAGGAGCCCCCTTTGCCATTATATTCCATATGAGTATTCTACCCTTAAGTCAAAAGGAGGAAGAGATCACCAAGTGTGTCCAAATTAACTCGCATAAAGCCAGACTAGCCACTAAATAAAGGTAATTAGTCAAACGAAAGATTTCACACCATTGATGTGGTATGAAAAAGTAGGAAAAAAACCTCAAACCTTAAATAGAAGAATCTAACCACTGAAATATGATCTGTGGTTTTGGAGGGGTGAGGAGGAAAGAACTGGCCTATTTAAAATGGATTCCAGTTATATATATATATATATATATATATACAGACATAAATAAGAACTCAGTTAAGGCTCAAATAACCTGGTGAGCAATGCCCTTGCTGTCTCAAACATACTGCATACAAGTAAGCCTCCATTAATTTTTCATTTCCCTATCTCACTAAGATTTCCCTTCAGCCAGCAGATTCTTTGAGGCCAGTTTAGTGGCTTTCCCCGCTCTTTTTTTAAATACCTTCTCAGTGCCTTGAAAGCCCATTTATCATCTTTGCACAGCACACAAGAACAAGGAAACGATTGATCTCTGTCTCACTCTTGAAAGTTTTCAGGGGGCTATTGATAAAATTCTTTAAATCATAGAAAATGTATATGTAAAAGGTGCTCTTACATTGATGTTTATCCAATATGAGATGAATTAATATATATACACTCAATATTTCCCAGGCAGTGTAAGCCCATGGGAACAGAGACCTCATAAATCACAGCTGTTCCCTACCTACACATTGGAGATGAAGAACCCCCACTTCGGCAGCACACTGCTGCTAGGGAACTCATGTGGGTTTGTAACTTTTCTTTGAGGATTATAAGAATTGTTTTCTCCTATCCTAAAGCAGGATACTGCCACAACAGCTGCAGCTCTTAGTTGATACCAAATCACACAGTGGAGATTTGAGAAAATGGGTTTTATCGAACATCTGTTAGAGAGGTGAAACAATTTCACCATTCAGCAACTATAACTCTATTTTCTCATCCATAAAGCAGGAAGTACTCCTGTGTTCCCTGCTTGGTAAAAGAATTGTGTAAATCATCGGTAATAAAATTTATCCCTAGTGGTCTAGGTCATAAGGAAGTTCCATCTTTTCATTCCCTCTCAAGAGCTCATATCCTAATGGTAACAAAACCAACATCTTCAGGCACACACAGCTATCCCGCCATATAGACTTTATTAAGGCATAATATCACTCCTACTGTGCTCTCACTATGATAATACAATGTTTACAATCATACCATGGCACCATCCCAGCTTTGCGGTTAAACTTATCCACTTTTGTGTTTGTATGGAAAACTGGCTAATCAGTAACTAATAATGCTTAGACATCAGGTTATATTACATTAATAATAAACATGGACATCCTATTGCAATAAATTTTGAGGTTCTGAAACAGATCACCAGCTAAGCCCAAATGGATGGTGTTATCAAAATATAACTGATACTGAAATAACAATGACCATAATGTCACGATCACAAAAGGGGGCACTTTAAAAATAAAAAAAAAAAAATAAAAAAGAAATCAAGAGATTATTGGAAAGAGATCAGTAAAAGAAACTCCTAGGTATAAGAAAGCATCAAGTTACCAAAAAAAAACCACCCCAAATCACCACCACACCATGGTAGTTTCACTTATACAATTAACAGAAATATCAGAGAACAACATTCTTGGTTAAACAGCTGCAAATTTTTTGCTCTAATACAAAGATTTATAAAGTGGAACTGGGTTGTGATGACCTATCGAAAATCCTTACGAGTATTTATTTCTACATACATAAGCACACATTTCTCTGCCTTAAGAGTTGTGAAAGTATAGACAAGAGAAAACTGAACAACAGCAATCATCCAAATGCACTTTTAAAAAGACATAATAATTCATAAATGTAACATTCTTAACTGACCCCTGTCATTACAAAAAAGAACCAAAAAACCCCAATCTGAAAAGTAAGTTGACCAAAACATGGTATTTCCCTTTTTATCGTGGTGTCACATTGTGGCAATCAGCAATTCAGCCTGGTAATCCTCTTCTGGTTTTAAGGTGTCTACTTAAAATAAATTTGAATTATTACATCTCACGTACAGAAACACATAAGCTGTTCAGTGCTTCAGTACGCCCACATTTCTACCCTTTAAGCCAGAGCAGACCAATATTAAAGTTGTCTGTCAGCCTTTAGAAAGACATGATGTCTTTCTGCTGAATATTAGAATTATTTGCCTTTGAGAGAAGTAAAAGTTAACTGAAAATAAAGAAGAAACATTTTCATCAACTAAATCAAGAAATTATCTTTGACACTTCTGACACTATTCCATTGTTCAAGAATAGCTAACAAAACCATTACTACTAACATAATAGCAGGTACTCAGCTTGGATGGGACTGCTCACTAGCTGCAAACCAACAAGAAACTTACTTTCTACTTAAAATAAAAAAGAAAGAAAAAAAAGCCTTGGCTGAAAAACCTCCCAAGTGTATCACGTAGAACCACAACCTGATGAGGTGGGTAGCAATAAATAATTAAGACTGTGACAACTAGTACAGTGTTTATTATGAAAATGTTTCTTCGCTTTTTGTTTTTCCTCACCTTCTTCACATTTTCCATGTATTTCATCTATGCATTGAAATATCTCTCCTCTCAGGGGCCATACTGGACAAAGACTATTGTCATGGTTTGAGAGCCCCAAAATCCAATTCCCTAGTCCTAGCCCCCCCACCCCACATCTCAACCCAATGTGAGATGTGCTTTTTCCAGACACTACACGAGACTCAAAATGGGGGAAAGGGAATATATACATTACAACGACAGTACAAATAAATCATGGCTAGGCTTCGCAAACGAAGATTTGGGAAGGCACTATCCACATTTGCTACAGGCACGCTGGTGGCTTATGAGGCCAATACTTGACAGACATATCCGATTGCAAAAGGCACAGCAGAAAGACTCCTTAGATGGTGTATTCTGCAAGACACGGTTCTTTCTGCGTTGCCTTTTTTCCTCGAGAGTGATCCTGCGTGTGTTCTCAAAGGAGACAGCAGTGTTATAGATGGTGTGTCTCCAGGCCTCCCGATTGGAGGCCAGAGTAGACCAGTGATGAAGATCAATATGGCCAAGGCTGAGATGTTGTTTCAGGGAGTCCTTGTATACATTATATACAATATTAATTATCTCTACCATGACATAAGTATTTACAATGGATCAAATCTCTTCACCCTTCCAAATAAGAGTCCAGGAGGGAAGGAGGAAAATCCCATTTCCACTTTCAGAGCAGCAGTGTCTCTAAGGCAGCAGGTTCTCTTCTTCTCATGCAGCAACTGTAACTGGATTGTTGTAGCTGGATCTCTTTTCAATACACACAAGGGGGTCTCCTTTCACCCCTCTCGCCCTTCGACTCCAAGCGAAGGTCTCACCTGTGGACTGCCAGCAGGGACAAAACTCGCTTCACCACGGCCATATCACGAAGTGCAGGGGCATCTTCGTGAAAGTCCCTTCCTCAGGGGATTTACCTCTGAGTCAGAATGTCTAGGGCAGCTTTCAGTTGAAAGTCTTTGCCTCAAGAGTTCTACCAGAGCTCCTGTGCTCTGTCTCAAGCAGCCTGGGGGGGGGGGGGCAAGGTCACCCTCTCCACATTCCTTTGGCTGTCCTGGTCCAGCTTTCCAGGACGCTTTGAGCTTTTCAGCTCCTCTGCAGTGCATGTTGCACTTCACCCCTTCTAGGAGGTGAGGGATCTCCAAGGAGTTTGGGGTCTTTTGGTTTCAGTTCTTACCCAAACTTCCTCTGTAGAACTCAGTTCTCTCTCTCTGCTGCTGTCTCTCTCTCTCGGCTCTCTCTTCAGACAACTCTGTGTCTCTCTTTAGCTGCATGTTATGTTGCTGCTTCTTCAGTTATCTCTTGGCTCTTAGCCACAATCTCTGGATGCTGCTGCTGCTCTGTCTCTGCTCACTCACGGTGGAGAAAACTTCTTTAGCTTTCAGCTACAGGTACTTAGCCCAGCCTAACACTGTTCCAAGTCCCTGCAGCCCCCACCCGGGGGCTGGGGCGGGGGGTCCAGCCCCCAGTGGGGCTGCAGCTGCTTCTCCCCATGGCTTTACAACATGGCTACTTCTCTAACAACAAAACTACAACAGCCTTCTCTTCCATTCTGCTTGTGATATGTTTATATTTTGCAGAAGCGCTCATTGGCTAAAACCTCAAAACTTCAAGGGTCACCACCCCCTGGGGTTTTACCATTTTATAACTTCAGGGGGAAAAACTGTTTCGCCCCACCACAACTGTATTTTCATTATTTCACAAGGAGAAACGGGCTCGAATAGCCTATTCGGAATAGCCTATTTGGAAATCTCACAACTTTGCAATATTACAATAGCAATATGAGGGCAAACAGCATAAAATAATTCAGCCATTGTCCTAATAGCACACTGTTGGAGCAAAGCAACTGTGACCTAAAACACTGGAGTAAGACTAGCCTTTAACTATATTTTGCTAAGGCAGAGGTAAAATTTTTTTTAAAAAAGGCCTTCAAGTTGCACATTCACTGCACTCCTTATCTTCTTTTAGCTCTCACAGTAAGTAAAAGCAGTGCCTCACCAGATCTGCATCAATGTTTAATCTATTGCTTTTAAAAATGGAGAGTGCCAGATACAAAGAAGAAACAATAATTAGGGAAAAAAGCAAGCAATATTCCCAGAAAAGCACATTTAAGAATTAGCAACTACAGAGCTGAAACCCAAGGCACAAGGGATGGGAGAAAGTTAATGTAGTGGGTTTCTGTGGCTGGGTTTTGTTAGCGGGGGGCTACAGGGGTGGCTTCTGTTAGAAGCTGCTTGAAGCTTCTCCTGCCTGGTGGAGCCAATGCAAGCCAGATCCAGGATGGGCTTCCTGCTGCTGGCCAAGGCTGAGCCAATCAGGAGCAATAGTAACGCCTCTGTGATAACACAGTTAAGAACATATTTAAGGTTGTTGCGCAGGTGAAAATTCCAGCCAGGGAAGTGAGAACATGGGAACAACAAGGTAGACACCAAGGTTAGTGCACAAGGAAGGGCAGGAGATGCTCCAGGCACCGGAGCTGAGGCCCCTGCAGCCCATGGTGCAGACCATGGTGGAGCAGCTGTGCCCCTGCAGTCCATGGAGGACCATCGAGGTGCAGAGACCCACCTGCAGCCCATGGAGGAGCCCATGCTGGAGCAGGTGGATGCATGAAGGAGGCTGTGACCGAGTGGAAGGCCCAAGATGGAACAGGGTCCTGCTGGAGATCTCCAGGCCGTGGAGAGAGGACCCCATGCTGGAGCAAGTTTTTCCCTGGTAGGACTTGTGGCCCCTGTGGGGGACCCACATCAGTACAGCTCGTTCATGAAGGACTGCACCCCATGGAGGAGTGACCCACGGGACAGCAGTTTGGGAAGAACTGTTGCCTGTGGGATGGACTCACTCTGGAGAGGTCCATCAAGTACTGTCTCCCGGGGGAGGGACCCCACAGGAGCAGAGGAAGGAAGGACTCCTCTCCCTGACCAGCGGCAGAAACAACTGACCGCAACCTCCATTCCCTGTCTCCCTGCACTGCTGGGGGAAAGGCGGCAGAATTCTGGAAGCAAGGAGGGGTGGGGGAAGGTGTTTTTAAGATTACTTTACTTCTCACTCTTTTGCTCTGACCCTGTTAGTAATAAATTCAATTACTATCCCCACTTAGAGTTTGTTTTGCCCATGATGGTGATCAGTAAGCGACCTCTCCCAGCTCGTAACTCATGAACCCTTCACTGTTTTTTTTCTCTCCTCTGTCCAGTTGCAGAGGGGAGTGAGAGAGCAGCTTTACTGGGTACCTGGCATCCAGCCCAGGGTCAACCCACTACAGTTACACACACAAGAATAAAGAGTTTTGTGGTTAGAAAGCATGTGAGAACAGCCCCTGGGAACCAAGAAGAAGCTGACAGAATAAAATGGATTATGATTCTGGTTTCTTACCTGTATCTAGCCACACATTTTTATGGATGAGTGTAACATAATAATATGAAGAAATAATTTGGAAATAAATTATATATCATGTTTATTTTAATTTTAAAAAAATAACCATTTATTTTCTTTAAAGTTTCCTGTATTATTTAAATTAGAGAAAAGAAATAACAAGAGGGTTGGGTAAAAAACTCTGAGATATTTGGTTTTTCCTTTTAAATATCAAAATCAAATCTAATGTTCCCTAGTTCTGCTGACTGAATCTTCTGGAGATATAAGTATATTGTGACCTCCAGACCTTCGATGGGTTATGAATATAAACATTTGAAGAGAATCTTTATTTAAGATTCCTTAAGGACTAGAATTAAAAACAAGCTGCCAAAGCGCATACAGATTAGCGAGGTTGGATTTGGATATGGGTATTTCTGGTAAAGATCCTTAATCTCACGCAGAATTGCAATAAAATGAGTGAGGCTCATGAGTGGGGATGAGTGGGTTACAAGCAAAAAAAAGAGGGAGAATGCCATGGGAACTCATTGCAAGATACAAAGCTAAGAAGTGACAGTATCTCTCCATCTCCCCTGCTTAACTTCTAGTACCTTATAAGTACAGTTGCTAAAGGCTTCTCTACTTGCCACCACCTCATAGCTAGAATTTCTCATGCAAGTCAAATCCTCCATTTTATAGCCCTTCTAGACAAACCCCCTGCTTCTAAAACAACTGCAATGCAACTTTTCTTCTCCAAAATATGCTAGTTTCAAATTTGATTAAAAAGTGCTCCAGATTATAGGATCTAAAGTACAAAAAAGTTCTGTTTCTTCCCTAACTCTGTCATTAGTGTTGCAGAAATAAATCTAAATCTTGCCATAAAGAATAAATATGGACACCAATAGTCTGGTGGTGCATGTACAATACAAATCATGTATTCTGCCTTTAGAATATACATGTGAGATGCCAAAGATAATCAGCAAAAAATACAAAGCAAGTGACTGACTACACTGACTACTCATTTTTGACAGTGCTTATCTGAGAAACTGTAAAGTGAGAACTATCAAAGACTGAAGTTCAAAATGTAAATCACAATACATGAAAGGCATACTCCAAATTTCTTCAGGTGTAAATTTATGATCCATGCAAACTTCTGAGAAGTCTGTATTATACAGTGAACTTACATTAATCCTCTGCAATTTCCATAGAGATTTCCTGCTTAAAAATCCCCCTCACAGTAACAGCACAGGGGTGTAACAGTTATAGGGGTAGTTGTTATTTATTTATGGGATTCCATATTAATTTTCAGCATATCCACTTAGCTAGACAGACTCTTTCATATGCAGTGTGAGTGATCATCCAACTCAAGTCAAGGATTCTGCTAAATTGCAGACACAACCAGAGAGAAAGTTTTCAGTATACTACCAGCTACTCCTCATAGGCTGACAAAGACTTTGGAGGTCAACAAGGAACAAAATTTCAAGATTGATACTCAGAATTCAATAGTATCTACAAGAAATCCAGACAGAAAATAAGCTTATGAGGAAAACACAAATTATTTGAATTAATTTAAATAGGAAAAAATCTCTTCTAGTTCATTATGAAAGTTAATAATAGAGATGACTAAATGAAACATTTGTTTCAAGATTGCCAGGAACACTCACATGCTTGTTCCATACCACCACTCCACTATTTGTGCATGATGTCAGCAAATTCAGAATATGTCTTTCCACTAAGAAGCAGCATGTATCTTTGGTACTAGAACTATTATTTCCTTATAATAACCTGTTTCCTCTAACTTGTGTACTCTGTAGTCCAATTAATTATAGATTGCAAGACTAATACTTCTGAATATATTTTGTCTGGAAGTTAGATATCAGCTTCTTTGACCGACTAGATATGCCTAGCATTACTCATTTTCATTCATACAAAAAATACTTACAAAAAGTATTTTACAAAAAGGTGTTTTCCCGCTTTTTCATATTCCTGAATGTTGCTGCCTACAGGCTTCTCTAGCCAGTGTAAATTAACAAGAAGGGAAAAAAAATGAAACACTAACAGCACTAAAGGTAGGACACATGTGAGACAAAAACATATTAAACTCAATTACATAATGTTACTAAAGCAATTTCAGGACAGCAGGTGGCTTGATCCAGGTGTCTGGGGCTACACTCCCAAATCTTCAACTGACAGCTGTAGCTTCAAGTGATTCAATCTAATTGGACACATTTATTAGATGGCATTTTAAACTTTAAAATGAAAATTACTCCTTTGAATTTAAAGGTAACTAAACATCTAGCTACCCTACCCACAAAAGCCAACATTAGGATTCATTCATAAGGCCCACTTATCTGATGGATAAATCTAACAGGAGAAAAGACATAAGCATAATTAGATAATCTCCCTGTTCACAGCAATATGTTAGCAGTGAGTGTAATTATGATAGTAAACAAAATGAAACATATACAAAGGCTTTATAAAAATCCGTATATATGGCACAAACTAGGGAAGAGCTCAACAGTTAGCATTTTAAAACAAAAGATGCTCAACAACAGAAATTACATGTGCTTCTTCTACCTATCTGTCAGCAGCAGAGATCTCTGAATTGGGAAATTCCTTAGCTAACTCTCAGGATCAATAATCCAGCCCAAAAGAATGTCACTGGTCTTTGGTCACTGACTCCAGAAGTGTCACTGGTCTTCTGATAAGTCATATCTTCTGCACAGTGTCAGCATTTTTAGAGCTTCTGTAGAGTCTGAGCAACATTTCTCAGCACTTTCATTAGTAAGCATCAAAAGAAATAATTGAGACAGAAAAATATGTTTTGACCTAAAACACAAAACTGGACTAAAGTAACTCACTGACTCATGACAAACATTCCTTAAATTTATTTTGTATGGAAAATTAAACACAGTAAAGAAATCTTACCGTCATGAATCTCAAATGCCAAACTAGTGATCTTCTGTGTAATTATCATCATTGGACTGTTTAAAAAAAGGAAAAAAGAATAATTTAGATAGAAATTCAGGATTTTCTTTTACATGGAAATACCAGGGAAAGTGTATACTAGTAGTCCAGCCTAATTACTCTAAATTGGAAGATCTGCAATGCAAGAACAAAGTGAATAATTTTTTTGAGCTCAAACCATTATAGAATTTTCAATGCAATGAAAAGAATTTAAGGCTTAAATGCAGTATTTGATAATTCACATCTTTTATTGCTTTATTAGGTTCCACAAACACAGCTAGTATTTTCTACTAACATAGTTTCTTTTTTTTACTGTAAGAAGAGTAAAGGAAAAAGGGCAGTAAGAGCAATTATATTCATTGCAAGTTACTGCAGGAGCAAAAAAACACAATAAAATTATACCAAAGTTGAACATTAAAATAAATTATTTAGGTATGCTGACCACTTCCAGCATTTCTTCTAACGCCTGGTCCTATACTTAATTTTTCCATCTAGAATTATTATCTGCTTCAAGTAAACATATCTGGCAAAACAAAAACCCAGTATAATTATGCTGGCTCCAACAGAGTTCCCTTTGTTCTGAATTTGGTACACTTGGGTGAATCATAAACTATCCAAGAAATACTCTTCCCTGGTTATCCAACTCAGTTTTGTACTGAGAAATTATACCATCTTCTTACTATTTAAGAGTTTTTGAATGATGTAAATCTCAATATTGAAAATCCTCAACCTGTGGGAGGGAAAGAATGGAGGACTGCGCAAAGTAAGCTACTAGAATTTAGAAATTTAACTTTGAAATCAGATCTCAAAAAATGTATCAGAGTTATATTTACCTAGTAGTGAGCTGGAGGAAAAAAACCAAAACAACCAAACCACAAAACCAAAACTCAACAAAAAAAACTCAACAAACAAAAAAAAGCACAACAAAATAATCATACTGTACATTGGGCATTAGTTTTGTTCAAGTTTTGAGTGCACTTAGCATTTTTATAACACATTTAAGTTGGCACAGGAAAACAAATCCAAAAGCCATCAAGTCCTCCTTCATTGACAGGGCTACACCGGTATTTTGCCAGATTAATTTTGTCAAATTAATTTTTTTTTAGGTAATGGTTATTTCAAAACACAGAATTATTTCCAGTCCTCAAAATGCAATCAGGGAAAAAAAATTCTACTGTTATTAGCAGTGCCCCAAAATCCTGATATGAAGACTAGAATGACAAGCAAGGGTCATCGAGGAAGAAAACTAAGCAAGAACAGATAGTCTGGTAAATCCCTCATATGTCTTTCCAGCATTTCAGCTGAAGACCTGCCTGGTGCTGGCAGAAATCCCCAGGTGATTCTGAACATAATGGGTTTTCTGTAAGCAGACATGTGACAGCATGGATCCTGCCTGGTGGAAGGATGGAGCCCAGGAGGAGCCCAGTCGGCCCTTACACTAATTCCAGCTGATATGTCTGTCATTGTTGTCACAGCAGGCACCAGTTTTGGGGGGTTTTGCCTTCTGAAGTGGCTATTCCAGTATCATCAAAGATTTGGCTGAGGAGCAACAATCTAGAGACCAGAAGAGGAAGAGTCCTTCCTGGCACAGTGAGGCTGTGAACCAGGATTTTAACAACCCCTTTTAGGTGCTGGGAGAAAGAGAAAGGAGGCAGCAGAAGGTTCATTGGTAGTACTGCAGCCAGGCCCACACAGCTCTGCACAAGCAATTGCATCTCCAGCACAAGGTCTCCTCAGCTTTCTCCATTGTCAGTGCATTAAGACTGTCCTTTAAACTTTTCCCAGATTTTCTCAGCTTGGACACCTTAGATGGGCATGGCATATTAGGAGAAATATCTAGGTAAACAGATATTCGGAGCTCCTTTGGGGCTAACCACCGTAGGAATCCTTGCCAACATGTTTAGAACAACTTGCTGATGCTGGGGTTCAACAGCAACTTTAGTTATTTTCTTGAGCTTACTGTCTTATCCTGGAACTAGGGAAAGTTTTCTTTCTCTGCCTGTTTTGGAAGTAACCTCTGCCTCAGGTGTCAAGGGAGCATAAGCAGTGTATGCCAGAAATTTAATGTGATGTGCATCAAACTCCCAAACTGGTGCATGAAAGGGTGGTTTAAATCTGACAGCTCAAACATACAGTCAGACAGTTGGATCTAGGCTTCAGGACAGTTCTGTCCAGAGCACAGAGCTCATAAATCATAGAATTACAGAATGGTTTGGGTTGGAAGCGGACCTTGAAGATCATCTAATTCCAACTCCCCTGCCATGGGCAGGGACATCTTTAACTAGACCTTGTTACTCAGAGCTCCATCCAACCTGGCCTTGAACACCTCCAGGAATGGGATGTGAGAATCTTTGGACATGTTTAGACCCAGCAGAAATCTCTGAGCTAACACAAAACCAGCAGAGCCACAAAGCCAGCTGCTATCTGAAAGCACTTACAGTTGCATTTGAGCAACGGTGCACTCAAGCTCTACTAATAGTTTTGAGAGAACAACAACAAAGTGCAATTACACCATTTCCAGAGTCAGCTCAGAGCTTTGATCACTGCCAGTGTTGTATACTTTGGCCCTACAGTGAACTGGAAGGGACAGCATTTGGATTACAATTCAACTTGCAACAGTGAAATAAATTCAACATCAGTAAATCTAGTTTCAGTGAATTCACACGTATGTCTGTGTTGCAAGCTCTCATTACAGCCCATGGAGATCTAGTCAATAGTCAGGGGCATCTGACAAGTGACTCAGTTCATGCTCAGGTAGATACTTAGTAGTCGGTCAGCTGAAATGCCCTCCAGACTCTACTGTCCACATCCATCACATCTCTGCTGACTACAATCGGAACTCGGATATCTGGCTTGAAGGCAGACACTTGGATGTAAGACAAATGGAGAAAGACGTTTCAGAAGGTAAGAAAATAAAGATGACAGAAAAGATGAACTTAACCATAAAGGTTTTTGGCTTCAGCCTACAAGTTAAGATTCTGTACTATGTGCCCGTTTCTTATGAAGACTGAGAAGCAACAAGGCTAACAAGTACAACTCTACCACAGGTAATACTAAACTACAAAGACCACTGCCATTCACAATATTCCTGAAAAGTATTTAATGCATTATTTTCAGCAGTAGTAAATACTCTCTATCTCTTTTTTTCCCCAGAATACATACTCTCCTTTAAACCAACAAAAGCACCATCATAATAGCAAATTTGTTTATAAGAAATGTTGCGCTTCACTTCTCTGTGTCTGCAGCACAAAGAAGAATCACCAATATGGTTTATTTTTACTTTGCCCATTTTGTTCTGTTTTGCTCCTATACAATTTAAGTCAAATTTAGGTAGAAGTTCATTATAGAAAATGAGGGCACATAGAAACAAAACTTTCTGTTTCCAAGGGCTGTGTGAGTACCTTACATTCCAGGTGCCTGCCTCCTCAGCTTTCTCCTTCTTAAATACCTAACATAAAACCAGAACCAAAAGAAGCTAAAAGCTATGTTACATAAACCATTCAGATTTTCTTCAAAAAGTTGCATCAGACTATGCCAGGCAAGCAAGTACACCAGACACAATTCAAGGTTCATCATGCTGTCATGGGTGGTAGCAGAGACTTTAGGGAAAAAAGAGAAGAGAAAAAATTCCCATAGCCATCAAATCCTTTATGCCATTCAGACAGGAACAGGAGGCAACAGGTAACACATGGGTGGTTCTACCAAGACACAAAAATTCTCAGGTTTTATGATTAAAGCACGTATGTGTGTCAATATAGACATACATGCTCAGCTTTCTCCCAAAGTTTAAAAGGCTGACACACGTAACTTGGGAGGGATGTGGGGGAGCAAACAACAAAAAAAAAACCACAACAACAGATACAGTATCACTTAGGAGGACAAGATGGAAAGATTATTTTTCTCCTTACCCAGAAAAATCCGCAGAATACTGTCCATAGTCAAAGATATAGACTCTAGTAATTTGGCACACAGTGAGGTATCCCAAAGCAAAAACAAAGCAATACCTGGAAGGAAAATGGGGAAAAAAAGCTTTTCAATTAAAAAATATAAATATTTCTCCATTGAATAAACTACCTTTTAAATAGAGTTTAATCTCCAAGTATTTCTAGTGAATGTTACATAATTGGAGTCTGTAATTACACCTTTATTGTGCCCGAGGATTTTTTGGTAATGTTTATTCTATGCAAGCACAGAATTTTTTTTTTTTAATAAAGAAAGTAGTACAACCGTACAAATCTTATTGTCATTAGCCAAAATATTTATTCACTTTCACTAAATAAAGCATAGGAATTATAATTTTAAGTGCCACTGTAAAAACTGGAAGTCCTATAGAGAGAAAATTAATCTATTAAGCTTTTTTTTTTTAGTTCAGAGTTAATTTACATCTGTATGAGTACAGAAGTTTGGCAAATTAGACATAAAACATAATTTCCATTGAATGTATTTCTATACATTCGAAATTCAGTACTACAAATCCCCTTGCTGCTGTTTTCAAAGGAAGTGGAAAAGGTAATTAATTTTCAAATACACATTAAAACATATCTGAGTGAAAAAGGAACAGGATGCCTTTATGTCTTCTGTTAAGATGATCCTCAGTAAATGTAAGAAAAAACACAGATAAGTACCACCCTGTCTGTTATATGTATTATAAAAAGAAATTTCACATATTGTTTTCTCAGTACAACAGTCCATCAGTGAGAACTGACTTGCCAATACACCTCACAAAATCTGCCAGATATTCTTTGAAGTCAAAAAGGGTGGTGAATGCCAACAGGAACTTAACTAATCCTCTAGGGCTTTGGAACACGATTCTTTTCCAAATAAATATTTTGAAAAAAAAAAGCTAACATAAGAAATTCTAAGGTCTTAGAAATTATTCTTCCATCTGAAAGTTGCTACTCAACACCTGCAGTTTAACCTTTAATTGAGAATTGTGCTAGATATAGACCATTTAATATTTTCAAACATCCAACTTTGAAATTTCAGATTACCTTAAATATCAGTAGCTACATTAAACCACACTTGTTATTTAATTTGGGGGGGGGGGGAAGGTTTAGAGTGCCTGTTTCAGAAATAGTTCATTTTCTGTTTGCATTAATATTAATAATCCAGAAAAAGTATGATATTGGGTGTTTGTAGTAAGAATTCAACACAATTACACAATAGTTGTCTCATAATTATACCAAATAATTTCATCAAGAAAAAAATTAAGACAAGTAGTATGTAGTGGACTGTAGATAGCAGGAGTATGATATAATGTAGAATTCTTAAAGTTTGGAATTAAAATTTTCCTGAGATATTTTAAGAAAAACTGGTGTGTGCACCCCCAATCAGCCATGTTTCACATAAATGAGGAGTACACGAGTTTAGTTTGCCTATGCTGACATCAGTCCCAGTTCTCCCACTCACTAAAAACACAGTGATTTTCAGTTTCAGCAGCCTCTTGATTTACATACTATATAATCCCAGATTAAAAGTAACTTGTTACATGTAGAGATATCTACATTCTCACCCACAGATACCATTTTATCCCAACTGGCAATATCATGTATTTATGGTCTATTCACAGTGCAATTGGTCTAGAATAAACAGAATTACAAAAGTACCTCTATCTGTAGCTTTCACAACTTCAAATGCTATCTACAGAAGTAATACATACTTTGTTAGGACAAGAAACACACAACACATTAGTGGATTAGGTACACACCTTCAGACAGAAGAAAACAGACACCAGTTTCTACTCCTAACAGTTTACATAAAATATTTATGTTGGTTTTAATCAAGGCATCACAAAGACTTCCTTTTGCAAGGAGAAAAGCTATGCTGATAAATACAAGTGAAGAAATACTAATAAATATCCTAAAATAAAAGCATTTGAGAAGTCAGGAAAATTAAGGTTCTCTTCTAGAGTCCATATGATACAGTCCTGCAGGATTATGTAATCCTGCAACTGCAGATTCCTGTCTCATTGAAGAAACAGGTCATTATTCTTGATATCTTCTACAGGCTTTGTATTCAGGATTTTACTTAATGCATATGTTCCACATGCTGCACTCAAGAAGTCTGGTATTTCCCCAAGAGCATTTCCTGTTACTCTCCATGCATTCAAGTGTTTCATAAAAACTGCATTCCTCTTTAAGATGAATTTTAGTGACAGTTAATGATACCCCAGTTCTACATATACAAGAAAATTGAGAAATAATGAGACTATGTGGGTCTGAATATCAAACTGGGGAGATGCAAGGCCAATTCTTGGACAAACTTATTTTTTCAAAGTTGACAGAAAGAAGATAACTTGTTCAGAAAACCATCTGATGCTTGACATCCTCACAGAGAAGCTGATGACATATAGGCTGGAGGAGCAGACAAAGCGGATTGAAAACAGGCTGAACAGCCAGGTTCAAAGGTGGTGATCAGTGGCACAAAGCTGAGTTGGATGCCAGTAATTGGCTGTGTACTCCAGGGATCAATATTGGATCTTATCCCCTTCAACATCTTAATTAATGATCTGGAAGATGGGTCAGAATTGAGCCCCATCAAGTTTGCTGATGACACCAAACTGGGAGGAGCAGCTGATACACCAGAAATTCTTGCTACCATCCAGAGAGACCTCGACAGTCGGAGAAATGGACTGACAGGAACCTCACGATGGTCAGTAAGAAAAACCCCAAGCATCAGTACATTCTGGGGGCCACCCAGCTGGAAAGCAGCTTGGCAGAGAAGTAGCTGGGAGTCCTGGTGAATACCAAGTTGGACATGAGCCAGTAATGTGGCCTTGCAGCAAAGAAGGCAAGGGGGAGAGCCAGCAGTTTAAGGGAGGTGATTCTGCCTCTCTGCTCTGCCCTAGTGAGACCTCACCTGGAGTGCTGCATCCAGCCCTGGGTCTCCAGCACAGGAGGGACATAGAGCTGCTGCAGCAAGTCCAGAGGAGGGACACATAGTGCAGAAATGGAAGAAAAAAAAAAACCACCGTGAACTTCTTGATTAGATTCCAGATTTAATTTTTCAATCTAAAACAGAAGCTGTCTTCCCACAGAGCAGTGAAATTTGTTGTTATGTTGCATTCACCAAACACAACTATGAATTTTAACTATCTTCCAACAATGTCAGACACAGTACCAAGTTACACATAGCCTGGAAGACTGCAAATTTTTAACTGATTAGTAAACACATGCAATCCATTCTATACTTTTCACCTTGCAAGTGCATCTCTGCACATTAGTCATGCCATATCACATCCCTTATCGATGAGAAATGTCATTTAATTAGGCAAAGTGCAGCAACATGTTCTCCCTAAAAGAAACGTAAAAGGTTTATGACAGCTTATATCACTCTTTTTGTTTCTCCTGCAGGTTCGTGGTGCAACTTGCTAGTCATCTTAATTCCCATACAAATCCACCTTTACTTTAAAAAATTCGAAACAGATCTGAAAATTCTTTGAGAACTTTCTAAAGTACTCTTACTGCGTGTTTCTTTGAGGATTCATTCATCAAAAAGACTTCTGAGATCAGAAAATTGAATAAGGTTTTGCAGAGCTCAACTCTATCAAGCTTTACCCAACTACAATACTAATTACAGGTTGCACACAAATGTAACAGTTTTACCCAAGGCTAAATTTTCTCCCCCACCAGAAAAGCAATTGGTCTTAAAAGTCAATGTTACTCTATACTTGCTACTGTCTGAATAATGTCTTGTGAGCAGAAAGAAGTAATTCACACTGGACATAAACAGCTACAAGCAAGTCACAATATTGTTATTATTATAAGTAACTTCTAGACAAACTGACCTGCAGTGAACACTATTATATAACAGAAAGACACAAAGACATTCATTTAGAATATGATTGAGGCTAATTCACAGGATCTTTGTTAATACTTTATTTATCAGCAGATGTGACAAACTCAGACATATCTGGGAGACACTGTAGCAATGAATACTAGAAAGAAGAACAGAGTGGTATCTATAACTTCTGATTTAAAGTTAAAAAAAAAATTAGGCAAACTATATTGAATAACCTGTTCTACAGAAAAGCTTTTCTTGTACAGGTATTCCATATTATATTTTAATTCCTCACAACTCTGAACTTCTGAGAGGACTAAAAATAATATTTATTATGTTCTACCCATCAGATTCTATCTTTCCTTTAAAAAGAAATATATAAACTAAACTACCAGAAGGTTTTTTTAAAAGTATATTCTAACATATTATAAATTAAATACCTTATAAAAATATACATATAGATTACAATATAAAGAAAATACTAAGTAAGCAGCCTCTCAAAGTAGTACTTTACAGATGGTGTTCATCAAGAGAACATCTGTTTAATCCCATTAAAAAAACCCCAGCAAATCAATCTCTTATTAGCATAGGAAATACATAGTCCTATATCATTATTTCTTGTTCAGTCATTTTTTGCCAAGTAACATTAACCAGCATAGATATTAGGGGCTTTTATCTGCATATGTATATAAAGCCATAAAGCTTCCTTATATGTATATCTATATGTGTGTGTGTGTGTGTGTGTGTGTGTACACACAGACAGACACATGTACAGATACACACACTTCAGTTCCTTCACATGACAGGAACTTCTTTTCGTCTCCAAACATCTTGATGGAATTTGATACACCTTTCGTATTACACTTGTTACTGCTAAACTGGAGTAGCTACACTAAATAGATTCTGAAGCAGCATTTCTGCTACTGCAGAAAACCTCAGTCTCATCCCTGTACTACCCTTCTTTTTTTTTGTCCTCGCAAGTTTAACATTCACACCAGCACTGCCCATCTACTCCAGTGCAAAGTGGTCTGATTTTGTTTGAACAGTTGATTTTTTTTTTTCTCCTATAGGCAAAGCCTTTTTATCCAGTGTCAGCTTACAAATTCACTCCATGTGATACAGCATCATGGTTTAAACCCAGCTGGCAACAAAGCACAACAGAGCCACTCACTCATTGCCCCCCCACCCACCCACGCTCCACGGGGGAGAAGAGAATCGGAAAGAAAAGGTAAACTTTGTGGGTTGAGATAAGAACAATTTAGTAATTAAAACTAGATATAATAATAATTGAAATTTTAAGGAGAGGAAGAAAGAGTAACAGAACCCCAGAGAAACAAGGGATGCACAGTACAATTGCTCCCCACCCACTGACTGAGAAGCAGCATCATTTCCCTTCCAGGTAACTCCCCCCAGTTTATACACTGAGCATGATGCTCTGTGGTGTGGAATATCCCTTTGGCCAGATCAGATCAGCTGTCCTGGCCATGCTTTCTCCCAGCACCTCCTCACTGGCAGAGCATGGGAAACTGCCAAGTCCCTGACCTGACAGTAAGCACTGCTTAGCTATGGCCAAAATGTCAGTGTGTTACCAACACTATTCGCATACTCAATCTCAAACACAGCACTGTACCAGCTACCAGGAAGAAAATGAACCTTGTCCTTGTCAAAAGCAGGACATACGCCAACAGTCCTGCCCACCACATCAGGTGTAATAGAGAAGGACATAAAAGCTCCACACCACTAGCAGTACTCTACACAGCAGCAGCTCAAACACAGATACCCAGGAATGCAGATAAGCAGAAAAAGCACAGAAACTTCCCAGTGTTCTCCCAGACTCAAACAACCAGCAGACACCTGGATTCAAATCTGCCATCCACATGTCTAATAACTCTCAGTATATTACTCCTCTATCAGCTTCTTGCTCCAAAGCACATCCTCATCTTTACCACTCTAGGTTGTTCCAAATACACTGGAGAAAGAGCTGTTAATTTCTACATTTTCTGCATAATTATATACAAATTGGTAGCACTGAATGAGCCAACAGAACTTGTTTATATAAAGCTTCCACATCTTTAAGAACATAAAGATTATATATGCAGTTTAAAAGAAGAACCCCCATCTTTTACCTGTGTCCCTCAGAAATTTTGGGTTGCTAATTAAGAAAGAGCAAGAACATCCACAGATTAATTCTAGAGCTTTGTATCTGCTGATGGGCAAGCTGAGCTGCACCCAGACCTAGGCTAACAATCAGCCAATATATGTTATGGTTTTTGCATAACAGCGGGTGGGAGCTGCATTTTTGTTTCATTTTATATTTTTGAGGGACTCAGCATCTTAGTTATAAAATATTTGTTCCTACGATACCTATCTCTGTTTGCACAAAATGCAGTTAAAATAGAACTGTGACCTTGACAAAGGCAGGCTTTGAGAGATGTCAGAACAGCTTCTGTTATTTTAGGCTCTTCTTATGCAGTGGAAAGACAACAGCACAATATGCTATTTTGCTGGAAGAAAGTTAAAGAAACCAATCAACACAGGGCACTTTTTTACCAGCTAGTTTGCACATATTGCAGATTTAGCCTTGAAATAAAGGCTTCACATCCAGTCAGAATCCACTCCTTCCATTATGTTAGGAAAAAATACTTTTTTTTTCTTTAAATGTGTAATTATTCAGTTTCAAAAGGCAGACCTAGCCACCATGTAACATTACTGCACTGATTTTTAGAAAAGGTGACAGAATAGCCTCTGAGTTTTCCCAAGCACCATGCTGAAAGCTGCTGTTGGGTTTGCTTGTTTTTCTACTGATTGCGCCAAATTAAAAAAAAAAATCCAAAAAAATTAAAATTCTTGTGCCCAGGGTCAGAATGAAGCTATATTAATTGTTTTAATTCTAATGAACAAAATCAGTTTTCATTGTTCACACAGAGAAATTCAACTCAGAACATACGATAGTTCTTTACAAAAAAATCAAAGGAAAAACGTACATCAAACAAAAAGGTCCAAAGTGTCAAAGCTAAATATCTATCTAATTCTGCAATCATCGAGTACAAGCCAATAAAAATACTGATTAGAATTACCTTAGTTTTGACCGTCTGAGAGTCACAAGGTAAGCTAGCCTGCCCCAACCTGCTGTTCTACAACAAAAAGAGATGCCTATTTACACAATCCCTGGTTTTGGATGCATTACTGACATAGAAAATTGGTATTACTTAGAAAATACATTAGTTTTATGATGTAAACAATAACAGACTCTGAGTGTGTGGCCTTAACCAAGTCCCAATCCTCTATTTCAAGAAAGTACTCTCTAAAATACAAGCAATATTAATCCTTCTGAGCCACTCAGAAGCCTTCTGATCCATACACTGGCCTATCCCTTTTGATTACTTGAAGAAGAGATCCAAAATGCATTGAAATAAACAACAACTAAAAAGACAAAACCAGACTATGAGGCCATTTCCAGTGAAGGAAGCGTTCATAACATCGTGCTTTGGTAGCACATAGTCTGACTATCCCATTCCACCCATTTTCAATCCTCAGCTGAAAATTTTGGGGTCTGATAACCATTTTAAAGGAAATTTAACAAGTGGACAGAGTTCTCCAACATTTAGACCCAACAACAGTCCAACACAACATATGCACATGCCTCCAACACCACTTGTTGGCCTGCCTGTCACTGCGGCACAGTGGTTTGCTGAGCTGGTCAGCACGTGCCAGCCACAGGTCAGGCCCACGCCTCTGGATTAGTAGGGTCCGTGCTGGGTTTTGCTCAGTCAGTAGGAAAAAAGCTATCCAGGCCCATTTGTTTCCTGCATGCAAACAAAGGTACAATGCAGGGGATATGAAGCTGCATTAGCTCAATTGCCCCAGAACCATTTGCCAAGGCTTGGCTTGTTTGTTTACTGCAGATCCGCTGCTGACATTATTACTTGCCTAATGTATTTTGATGCTTTGCTACATAATGGCAACATAATGACTTGGTAAAGTAAATCTTTACCAAGCTAAATTAAATGATCATTCCATTTACAGCTACAGGCCATATTCCAAATGTAACATTAATACATAACAAATGCAACACAGATACTCTTTTCAAAAATGCACAGAAAAAAGCTTTCTCTTTTCCACATACTCCCTGAATTTACATTCTCTCCCCTTCCAACCTCTCACCCCACTCCCTCCAAATCTGACACATCTCAAGGACAAGGAGATCAGCTTCAGGCTCTCATACAAGAGAGAAACATCATCTACAACTGAAGACGGGGCAGGAGGGAGGGTGCTTTTGTTTCTTCCCTGGAATTCAAGAAACATGTGATTTATTCTTCCTATAATACTCCAAAAGGAACATGTGTCATAGGAACCTGGCAGGATGGGAATACAAAAATTGATTTTATCCCCTAGAAAATTCAAAGCAGAGAGTTGAAGTTGTAATGTTAAACTGAGATGAGACATGAGGGGTCACCTAAGTTCTCTCTCACTTGAAAAACCATACTGTGTCATGTCAACCCCTATTTCTGGGTTTTGTAGGGTGGATTCCAGCACCAGGGAATACTGTCTTTACAGATTTTGTGTTGTGAAGCTGTTAGGCTTTCTTCTTTGTGTATGTTTTTAAGTGTTATATACTATTGTCAACTTTTTAAAATGCAAAGGTCGGACTTGGTGCTCTTATCTGTGTTGTTTGCAGAAATACAAAACCCAAATTAAAGGAAGGAGAATCTTGAGATTTTCTGACAAAGATGAGTACTTGTAATTCAGAAACAAAATAGCTGCTAAGTTCCACCAACCCTTCTATGCTGCTGCTGTGAATTTTCATTTGTTCATCAATTTTTCTACATAATATTTGCCTAGCTATATGATGTTTCAGCATCACAGCATGAAAGTTATTTTATCCTTCCTCTTTCTCCCATGTGATACATAAGTAACCTTCCTTCAAATACCAGAACTGTGCCCAGTATCTTTACTTTTGCAAATCAACAGAAACACATAGATCACATGGTTGGAAAACAGTCTCCTAGTAGGAGTTTGGCAGCCACACAACTTCTGTAGAATATTTTCAAATAAATAAATATGTCCTTACAGAACACTGACAATAATGGAATATTGAAAGTGCTATTTTGAAGTACAGGCCTACTAGTCATAACAGTTTAGCAACTGTAAACCAGAACTGCTAAATACAAAATATTTTGCAAGACTAAATGATTTTTGTTTCAGTGCACCAGAAAGCTTCATGCAAGAACTTACAGACAGTTTAACAGAACAAGTTTTCTGATGGCAAAACAATAGCAAGGTCAATCATTAAACCCATCACTGCTGTTAACTTGGCACTTGGCAAGTATAATCGTGGATGAAGATAAGAGGGAGCTGTTATTTACATTCACCTACTCATCACTCTTCTCTAGCTACACAGCTCCTTGCACCCCATGCACATCCCCACGTGCTGCAGCTGTTGCTCCTTCCTGGCTGCGGAGTGGAACAGACTCCCAGCTGCCTCAGGCCCCCAAGCTCTGCTGCAACCCCACATCCTCACCTTGAGACACAATGCCTGAAACAGTGAGAGTGGCTGCAACACTGATGGGAGAGAGGGGGAAGTTTGCTCAGTCATGAGGTGATGCCAGCTGGAATTTGTGTTCAGCCAGCCAGGAGACATTTTCTGCATGTGTTAAGGATGGCAGCAGCTGGGAAACATAAGGGATATGATTTGCTGACAAGGTGATTGCGCAGCCAGACTCAGTACACAGGGCAGCTAGCAGATTAATAAACAACCCAACTCCCTGCAAGGTGGAGTATGAAAAACAAAAAGCCACAGGAATCAAATTTAGTTAGAGAAACAAAGTATTTTAATGATTCCATATCAAAGGAAAGCCAGGAGTTTGTGTTAAAAATCTAGCACAGCTGCATTTTCTTTTAAACCATTTTTCAGAATAAAATGCCCTATTTACCAGAGGTATTTTATCAGAAGGGATGACGGTATTTATATTTCCCACCCTATTTCTTGCTTTGCCTTCAGGAAGGAATCAAACCATTCTTTGTTTCCAGCTGGTCACAGAGTCAGCCACAAGCCCCACAGCTGGTTGGACCCTCACCAAAGCTGCAGCCCTACACCTTGCTGAGCTATTTACACCATCTTGCAATCAGACACACATCTCAAACAGCATAATGTCTGGAATAAAACCTTTTCTGAAGCAAATAAAACCTTCTCTGAAAAATATTATTTGCTTAAAATATGGCTTAAATGAAATGCCTGCTTTGCTCCAACGCTTAATATTCCTTTAATCTGGAAAGACCTACCCCTTCAGATGACTTGTTTCATTCCTTTCCAGTCCCCACCCCCCAGCTAAGTTAAAGCACCACAACAATTTCCTGCCTTCTACATCCTTTAATCAATGCATGGCAATGTGTATAACATTCACATGATGCATCAGCTTCCCCACTGTCACAGTTATTTGTCATATGCTCCTGCAGAAACACATGTAGAGATCTAAGTCAGTTGTTTCCTGCTCTCAGCCAGGAGAAAAGCTGTGGGTAGCTCCATTTTCTTTGCTCCATGGTGAAGCTTGACACAGGAATACAGGATGGCAACTTCTATTTTCATGTAGATTTTTCTCTCGCATGTGAGAAACACTAATGACTATTTCCAGGGACGAATTTGAGATACTCCATAAAAAGAGAAAATAGCATGGTCAGAAACCAATCCCCAGCAAACGTGAACTCTGTGCATAATGGCTATTTGTGGCATACAGTAGTCCTACTGATCTAGACTCATAAGGAAATCCTTCAGGCTGATGGCTGGAAGAATCACTACCTGTAGGTTGTTGTATGCAAGTACACAAGGAACTCATTATGAAAAAGCTGTGCATTTATTTTTGGAACATCTTTCATTCTTCCAGTTAACAACGGGAAACCAAAAAAAGAAAATTTAACTACTCAGTCCAAGTTGTGGCACAATCACTTATGTAAGTGTCATACTTTAACCACAGGCAACCAATAATTACTCAAAGCTAGATTTATGATCTTTAAGTTAGGAAGTAACTGTGTTCTCAGAGTATATATTACACATATTTGTAGTTATATAACCCACACCTTTTTCTTAGCTTTCATTTATTGGGATACTGTCTTGATCCTATTTCATACACATTTGAACTTAGCTGCACTTTCAGCCTACAGTAGGCACTGAACTGCTTGCATTCTTCTTTGTTGCCTCCCTGCTCTTCAGTAAAGATGTACAAAACAACCCTTCTAACTGTGACCTTCTAATACTCTTCAAAGTTTTCCCTCTAAATGCCTAGAACAATCAAATTATCTCACAATTTACTAAATATAAAATAAATTTTAAAAACTCAAACAGAATGGCTCAGTTTATTCCAGCCAAAAGAATTGTATGACCAGTCCCTAACAAAAGATTGTATGAAGTCAACTAGCGGACACTTTTGGGTAGATTTAATCACAATATATGCTAGGAGAAGAGGCTACATTTCTTTACAAATGCAGCCTCCATGCCAATGCTAAAAAAGAATAAGGAATATCAGGTTGTTCTCAATTACCCTTTGAAATCTGAAATCAAAATCATGAATTATTCACCTATATGGATACCCATATTACTACCATTTGTCTATCACTCCTTATCAAGGTATTCCATTACCTTCCTGAGTTATTCTCTCTCTTACATTTCCTAGAACTTAGTATACACCTCAACTTTCAATTCATTGAATTTACATAATTGAGAAAAGTCACTTAAAACTCTCTCAAGAGAATAAATAATAATCAACCTTACTTCAACAATTGCTTTCTCCCAGCATTCAAACACTTTTCACACTCACTATCTGGAAATTTCCTCATACTACTGGTTTATTCTGTTCTGTACAAGTAGGGATATGACCAAACACAATGAGCCATTCTTTATGAGAGCCAACACCATTTTTTTTTTCTCATCACGAACATAGTGTCCAAACAAATGAACTTCTTGCTTTCAAATCTTTTCGACACTGATTTATCAATGTACAAAATCTTTTGCCACTAGCAGTCTAGAGACTACACACAAAGAAGGTATCTGCAATCATTTTGCCAGCTCAAAGCTTCCTTTCTGAAAATTTTTATTACTTAAAGTCTTTTATCTACAGGTAACACAAAAGTCAAAAGAGAATTCTAAAGAGACATTTATGAATTTTAAACCTGAACTACAAAAAAAAGAGACTAAGAAGAGAGTTTGTCTTGATTTGTGCTTTTCATGACTGGTACTATTCTGAACTAGGAAATACGCTCAAATTTCTTTTTCATCATCATTCTAGCCATTATACAGTGAAAAACTCTGTATTTATTAAAAGTCAAATACTTGGAAGTTTTTTTAAACTTACAGCAACAGTCAAAAAAGTAGTTTACAAGGAATAGTTTATACCTATTTGTTCATCACAAGAAATACATGTTACATACATAGAGAAGCAGATTACTGTGATTATGGTGGCAAAGGTCCCACTGCACATTAGACAGTTCAGTGTAACACCACTGAATAGCCAGCACAGACAGGCCAAACAATCAAGGAAAAGAACTCCAGCAACTTGGAAAACATATCACAGACTCATCATATGATTTCAAACAGGTGACTTAAACCAAGATCCACAAATGCAAGTGTTCCTACTTATACAGCTGTTCTTTAGACATTCAAATTCCCACTGTATAATTCCACAGAACCTTGATATTTAAGTGCTAATTTTACAGAGCTATTTCAAGCCCTCTGACTGCCCTAACTACATAACACACAGAGAAACACTTACTTAGCTCACAAGAGCTTTCCATGAGTAAGTGTGTTACAGATTACGATTCACTGAACTGAATCATAGGATGATAGAATACCAGGTTGGAAGGGACCATGAGGATCATCTGATCCAAACTTTTTGGCAAAAGCACAGTCTAGACAAGATGGCACAGCACCCTGTCCAGCTGAATCTTAAAAATGTCCAATATTCGGGAACCCACCACTTTCCCAGGGAGATTATTCCAACGGTTTATTGTTCTCATTGTGAAAAATTTTCTTCTTACATCTAATTGGAATCTCCCCAGGAGTAACTTCTACCCATTACACCTCATATTTTCCATATGACTCTCTGGAAAAAAGGAGTCTCCAACTTGTTTGGAGCCTCCGTTTAATATCAGAACACTGTGATAAGGTGTCCCCTAAACTTTCTTTTCTCAAGGTTGAACAAACCCAGAACTCAGCCTTTCCTCATATTTCAGGCTGCCCAGTCCATTTATTATCTTTATGCCCATTCTCTGGACCCTCTCCAGCCTGTCCCCATCCTTTTTTGAATAGCAGGGACCAAAACGGAACACAGTGTTCCAGATGTGGCCTGACAAGTGCCAAGTAGAGTGGGATAATGACTTCTTTCTCTTTGCTGAAGTAAGACTGATGGGCCTATAATTTCCTGGATCTTTTAAGCCCTTCTTGTAGATGGGGATGACATCAGCCTTCCTCCAGTCTTTCAGGACTTCCCCAATCATCCCAACTTCTCGAAGGTAGCACAGAGACTGGTCTCACAGTCAGCCAGCTCTCAACGCTCCCGGGTGGATATTGACAGGGCCAATTGCTTTGTAGGAGTCAAGCTCCCATAAGAGTTCACACACTAAAACTTCCTTCATCGACAGTGGGTCCATGTGTACATCAACCTGGATTTTTGTTCCCAAGTACAACAGCCCAACAGTACTAGCAAAGACACAAAGAAAGTGTTGAGAACCTCTGCCTTCCCAGAGTTGTTGGTGACTGACTAGTTCGCCTCTCCTGTTTAACAACAGGTCAATATTTTCTCACTGTTTCTGCTTGTTGTTTACACAGCTGAAGAACCCTTTCTCATGGTTTTTGACAACTCTGACCAATTTCAATTCAAGGTGATCTTTTGCTTTTCTAAATGCCTCTCTGCACACCCTTGCAATGTCCTTACAGTTCTGAACAGATATTCATCCACTTTTCCATCTCTGTTATGTTCCTCTTTTGGTTTTGAACATATTCAGAAGTTCACAGTTAAGCCAAGGGGTTCTTTTGCTCTGCTTACTTCCCTTACCTTTAAAGGGGATGAACTGGTTTTTGTGCTTCCAGGAGAACGCTCTTGAAAAACTCCCAGCACTCACAAGCTCTTTTATCCTCCATGGAATCTCTCCCAGTTGAGCTCTGAGTGAGCTGAAGTTTGCTCTTCTAAACTCTAAAGGCTTTGTCCTAGCACTAGCCTTCAGCATTCTCAGCTACCTGCCAAATGCCACAATATTGTGATCACTGCTGACAAGGCTATCACTAACTGAGATATTACAAAACAGGTTTTCTCTGTGAGTAGCAAGTCCAGCAGTGCCTCCCTCCTTGGTGACACACCTAACATTTGTATGGGGAAGCAATTCCCTGTGCATTCCAGAAACTTGATGGATGACATGTCAGCTGCTTCCAACAAATGTCTGGGTAGTTGAAATCACCCATAAGAACCAGTTTCTGTTGACCTAAAGCTTGCTTAAGTGACCCAAATATTGCTCCACTGGCCTTATTCTCTTGGTTTGGAGGTCAATAGCAGATGTCTACTGTAAGACGCCACCTTGGAGACAACCCCTCTGATCTTGACCCAAGCATTCAAAAGGGCTTCCATGATCACCATAGCTGACTATTATACATTCAAGGTTCTCCTTAACACAGAGCATGACTCCTCCTCCCCTTCTTCCCTGCTTGTCTTTACAAAACAGCTTATAGACATGGCAGTTCTCTAGTCACGTGAGCTGTCCCACTATGTTTCAGTTATTCTATGATATAATAACTTCCTGGCTGCACAAGGAGCTCCAGTTTCTCATGTTCCTCGGTTGGATGTGATGGGTCACATTGGACCCAACCCCTCGAGTCCTTCACTTTAAAACTAACCTCACCAAGCTGGCCAGCCTGCTGTCAAAGATTCCCCTGTCTCTTCTAGACAGGTGGATCCCACCTCTCCCCAACAGGCTATAATCATCAAAGAATGTCCCATTGTCATAAAAGCCCAAACCCTTGTGACAGCACCAGCCACAAAGTCAGAAGCCGATTAACATTATACATCTATTTTTTTCATTTGGACTCCCAGGGCTCTTCCCTGATTTTGCTTTATGCTGAACTGCTTCATGGTCCCTATTACAAGAATATCTAAACACTAAACTTGTCTACTCTCCAAAACAAGTTTGTTAGAAAGGGTCCAACATATTTATAAATCGTGTTCAAGTTAATCAAAATCACTAATTTTCAGACAGAAATTTTAATTTTATTCTAAGCATGTGAAACTCTACACTGTAACCCTTCAAGCCTAAAAATAGCATGATTGCCAGTCAGCCAGAAATTCAACATGCATCCAGAAGCTCCTACGCTGCACTTGCCAGGAATGTCAAGACTTTGAAAAATCACATACATTATAACAGTCAAGACAAACTAATCTGTAACACAAGCACACACAACACACTCTATGATTACTCTTCCTTCTGTATTTTCATTAAAAACCAAATTTGAAGAAACATTTCAGCTAAATGCGCATGTCCTGTCCTACATGCCTTAAAATAAAAATACAGTTTCACATGTTTAGGGATTATGACATTTATGAGCAACATGAGAACATCAGGGGAAATGGACAGTATCTTTTCAGCAAACAATTTCACACTATTTTGGTGATCAAAATCCAGAGGTATCCATATAGTCACAGACCAAAATAATGAGAGCTCCTCCGTGAGGGGTTTGAATGAGCTGTATTCTATTTATGTGAAACAAAACATATTGAGTTTATGTGTGTATTTTTTGCTTTTAGTTATTTAATCATCTGTTATGTTTTCACAATGGTAATAAATTTCATTGGTTGATCTTAAGACCACCAGGAACCCCTCCAGCCAGGGTTAAATTTAAATTGCTACTAGACATTAGGAGTCCTAGCTCTTCAACCATTTATAATGCTCTTGCTTTACTAGTAATCACTCTCCTCCCACTTTTAGTTGGTGGAAGAGTTGAGAAAACATTCAGTAAGGACATTACTAGTCTGAAAATATATTCTGTTAAGGCCTTTCTGTTACTTAGAAGAAAAAAATTTAAACCACAGAATCAATCAGGGTGGAATGGACCACAGTGGGTCACCTGGTACAACCTCCCTGCTCAAGCAGTGTCATTCTAGAGCACATTGCACATAATTGAATCCAGACAGTTCCGGAATATCCCCAGTGAGACTCCACAACCTCTCTGGGAAACCTGTTCCAGCCCATGCACAGTAAAGAAGTTCTTCCTCATGTTTAGGTGGAACTTCCTCTGCATCAGTCGCTGCCCATTGTCTCTTGTTCTATTGGTTGGCAACTCCAAGAAGAGCCTGGCTCCATCCTCTTGACAACCACCCTTTAGATATTTATACATATTAATGAGGTCTCCTCAGTTGCCTCTTCTAGAGGTTGAACAGGCCCAGCTCCCTCGGCTTTTCGTCGTACAAGAGATTCTCCAGACCTCTGGCCAACTTAGTAGCTCTTTGCTGGACAATGGGATTAGTTTGAAAAAAATGTCAAGATGTAATGCTTTTCAAACTTCTGCTGGTGTTAGGGACAAATTACTGTTTGCTGTAACACCATTTCACTACAGCCTTATGCCAGCACACACGTTCAAATTAGAAAGAAGCAAGAGGACGAAAAAAGTTGGTGGCAGTCTTGTGAGAAGAAGGCAGAATTAAAAACAAGCAAACAGATTGTAAGACTCATATTTTGCATCAGTGAGTTCAGTTTAATGCCAGAACCTTGTCATACTTCATGTCTGGAGATGCAAAGATAACAAGTGTAGACTTAAAAAGGATGGGAAAAAAAGAAACAACAGAAGCTCTCATGAGAAGAAGCATTCTACTTCAAGCAGCATCAACCGTAAAGGACACCTACAAGAAGGAGCTGCAGTCTTGTCACAATTCATAATGAATTATACACTTAGTAGCTGAAGACAGTACTTCTAAATCTTTCAGTTGTTGGTTTATTGAAGTATTTTCAGTGTATCTGAAAGCTATACCATAGGGATCAGATATTTCTATTATAACCAGAAGCAGTGCATAGGTTAGCCATCAGCCACCAGTAAATTAAAATCAGTGACATAGCCCAAAAATCAGAAGTGTACCTTCAAGTTATTTGTACCTTTGCCAGAGAATGTATTTTTAGGAGACCATGAACATATTAGCCCACCTCTAGTCAGAAGTCATTACTTTCACAAGATACAGACATGCTACACCTCTTCAATGACAGAATCAGTTTCTCAAATTATTTCAACAGTGAAGAAATAAAGCCTGCGAATGCAATGTCGTATAAAAAAGTGAAACCACATGTATCCTATAAAATCTATGACTGCAAGAATAAAGGAACAAAGATTTTAATCCAAAAGAATAGTTATTCATCACTGCTCAAATCATACTGGACCACTGGACCACTGCAAAACCATGAGACCAGATTTACAAGGCAGAGAGAGAAATCTCAGACTATTAGAACTGCTGTTAAGCAGCCCAGAGCTTTACACCTCGTTTTGTTAGCCTAAAATATGTTTTATGAAGTGGTAATGCAGTCAATTTTAATTCAATGTGAATGGTGAAGCATGGGGTAGGGTTTTGTTCTCAAAGTCCACTTTGATCTTATATAGATCTACTCCTAGTTGACAATCAGCTTGAAGGAGAGAGCATAGGATGGCAATGGTTATCCGGACCCAACAGGATAAAGTCCTGAGTAACCCCATCTGACCCCACCGCTGTCCCTGCTTTGAGCAGGAGGTTGGAGCAGAGTCCTTGATGTCCCTCATTCTATGGATTTAACCAATTTATTTAACTGTCAATTTAACATTTTATTAATTGTTTATTTTCTAAGATAAAGTGAGGTAAAAATTATCAACTTTTTTTGCTAAAGCTTGCCATCAAATTATCATATAACTGCATTCCAAGCAATAAACAGTAGTGTTTAAGAGCTTTTTGTTCCAAAACAAGTTAATTTTCCTCAAATAATCAAAATCCTTCATAGCACTTGTGAGATGGAAGAGTTGCATAAGAAGAATATCACAGGATGCAGATTGAAGCAGACCCTACTGAAAGAAGTTACACTGCAGTGATCAACACTGGGGCACAACTGAGATGTTTCCACATAGGATAAATGCAATAATTATACTTTTACACATAGTTTCATCTGTGCAGTATCTATATATCTCCATATAGCAAGTTATAAAATATTGCTGCATTCATGGAATTGCACTAAAAACATCACTCCAAAATCCCAATATTTTCATTTAATAGTAGAAACATGTACCTCCTACACAAACTTGTAAATTCCTAAAAAGTGTATTTCTATAGAAGACTCAGCTGCACTGTAAGCATCATAGTTAAATCAGATTTCTCTTAATGCTCTAGCTACAAAACTACTTACTCACAAACACACTTTAAGTTGCAGATATCTGTAACCATG
The DNA here is from genome assembly GCF_009829145.1 of Chiroxiphia lanceolata. NCBI lineage: Eukaryota > Metazoa > Chordata > Aves > Passeriformes > Pipridae > Chiroxiphia > Chiroxiphia lanceolata. Next base: position 101,148,702 of record NC_045639.1, read on the forward strand.
AGAGCAAATGTGTCATCTCAACTTTTAGTATAGGTGGTAGAGATTGTAAGAAAATGCACATCTTTATTAAAGATGCCAAACATTTGTAAAGATATTTTGAAATAAATAAGTAGAAATGACAGGGAAGCATCTGAGAAGAAAGGCGTCAGAAACATCATTTACTTGAACAACCGTGTGCTCCAACAGTCACTACAATTTGCTGTGGGAAACCATCATTAAAAAAGCTTCCACATGTGTATGCCCCAAACCACTTAGATAAAGGAGCACAGGAATTATGCAAAGTACCCAGAGTTAGCCACAGTTTTAAAATTATGTGTCTGGACTCCCACATCCCTCTCCTCCTTATGTAAAGTTTTGAAGAATTGTTTTAAAGGCTTTTAAATTGGGGGAGTGGGGGGGAAGGGACACACAGAAAAAAAGGGCGATGGGGACACAGCACACAAGAAAACAAAATGAAAACAATACACAAACATTACTAGAACAAGAAGCTTAAATTTTAAACAGAAAAATCTGAGAGCAAGTAGGGCAGGCAGAACAAAAAGCACATCCCTCCCTTTGTTCATTGTGTCCTTGGCAGACAGGCCCGTGTTTCCAGCCAAGTCTAGTATTTTCTGAACAGTGGCAGATTCTGCTCAATTACCCCAGTCCCTTAGAAGCACTCCCTGTCCCTCTGAGGCCTGGCTGCCTGCTCCCAGCTCCTCACTGCAGCCTTGCAGCCCCTCAGTGAGTTATGGGCATCAGCAGCTCCCTCTGCAACTCTCCTTTTGCCATCCTTCAGCAATTTCCCAGTCCCTTAACCCGTAAGGAAGCTCTCACGGGAAGAAGCAATTTCTCCCTCCATACAGAAGATTCACCTATCCTTGTTTTAAAACAAAGAAATGAGTCATAATGCATTTTTTTCACTGCAATTTATTTTGGAACTTCTTAGGCAATTTTTGTTTTACATAAAGGATCAAACCAATGGCTTGCTCAACACAGTACCCTTGTCAGGAACAGGTACATCAGCAGTAGTTGTAAGAACCACATGGCACAGTAGCTCAGACTAGAAAATACCTGGTTGGAAGATAAATGTTACTTTCACACTGAAAGAATGAGAGGTCCATTAGGAGACCTAATAAAAAGGCAAAAACCAGGTAGGCATAACAAGAAATAATACCAAGAATACAGCTCAAAAACATTCAGATTAGAATCAAAGTGATTACCAGAATCAAGTTTAATGAAAAATATACTCTGACTCTCAGAAACTTCCACAAAAGCATCCAATATTGATTTTGAAATGCATTTAATTAAACTTATTGGTTTAACCATGGGAAATACTATGTCTGTGCTACATCGGAACTTAAAAATCTCCCTTTAAAAATTTACCTCAAGAAGACTTTATCTTCATTCCTTATAGCTGGAAACCAACTTAGATCCTGGTGCCTAGCATTTACAAACCTTCCAGAATCCTTTCTCTTTAGTAAGGATACTGAAAACCCTTCTTGGCATTTTTCTACAGTCTTGGCCCCAGGAACATCCTAGAAAATTAAAACCTGTATTTCTACTATGAACTGGGACAGAAGTAAACCCTTGCTTCTCTTGAAAGTGGATTTTTAAAAGCAATTTGGACTTACATTCTTCATGAGAGAAAAATAAATAAGCTGACTTTCCTGTCCTGTTCATATGCATCTCCATTCACAGCCAGAACTAGGTATATCATTAAAAGTTAGGTACTTGCTTAGTGTAATAGATTGCCACAAACAAAAATACTTATATTTAGAAATGGGTATCCCTGCTGGGCAGCACAGTCATAACTCCTGCTTCTCAGCATCAATAGGAATATTAAATCCAGGTTTCCACCTCAGATCCCTTCTCAGTCTCCTGCCCACTGTCCTACAACTGAAATGTGATTTCTCCTATGCAGGCAAACAGCTTCAGGCAGGTTATGACGATATGTCTCTTCTGATTAACTTCCTCGCCAAGATATCCAACTCAAATGTCTTTAATTTCTCATCTGAGTTTTTCACACCTCTTTTTTTATGTTGTAAATTAACCTTCGCCAAATCCTCAGTAAATGTGCAGTACTCCACGTGAAATAAAGTCTTTGACACCAGACTCTGTATGACACCATATTCCCTATCCATGCAAGAACACCATGTCTTCCCTATTACTCTCCACTTCGCACAGCTTCCTTTATAAAGCTTCTCTTGGAGGTCATACATGACATACAGATCCCATTCCTAATTTCAAGCCAACTATGTTGCACGCACAACTGAATGGCCTCCATTCAAGTAAGTATTGTTTGCTTTTTCAATGTTGAACTAAGCCTGTATTTTTGGCCATTTATTGCCTCCTACTAGTTCTGACATTTCTCAAAACACTATTACCTGCCTCATTCAGCCAAACTTTGCAAAGTGTTGCCACTTTAGGGAACTTCAAGGGAGGTGACACATACCCCTACACAGCACTGTTTGGTAAGGCCACATCTGAAGTAGCATGTGCAGTTCTGGCCTCCTCAGCAAAAGGAAGACATGGACATACTGGAGAGAGTCCAAAAGACCACAAGGATAATGAAGAGACTGGAACTTCTATAGTAAAAAGCTGAGAGAGCTGGGACTGTTCAGTCTGGACAAGAGAAGGCTCAGGGGGACCTTCATAAATTCCTGGAGGGAGAGTGGAAAGAAGATGGAGCCAGGCTCTTTCCAGTGACAGGAACAGAGCCAATGGGAACAGACTGAAACACATAAGGTGCTGTGTGAACAACAGGAAACATTTTGTTACTTTGAGAGTGACTGAGCACTGGCACAGTTTGCCCAGAGAGGTTGGGGAGTCTTCCCTCTTTTGAGATCATCATGGCTGGGCTTCGCGAACGAAGATTTGGGAAGGCTTTATCCACATTTGTTACAGGCACGTTGGTGACTTATGAGGCCAATACGTGACAGACATATCCGGTTGCAAAAGGCACAACAGAAAGACTCCTTAGATGAAGTATTCAGCAAGACACGGTTCTTCCTGCGTTGCCTTTTCTCCTCGAGAGAGATCCTGCGTGTGTTCTCAAAGGCTTCCGCTGCGTTATAGATGCTGTGTCTCCAAGCCTCCCGATTTGAGGCCAGAGTGGACCAATTATGGTGATCAATATGGCCAAGGCTGAGATGTTGTTTCAGGGAGTCCTTGTATCTTTTCTTCGGGGCTCCTCTCTTGCGGCAGCCAGTGGCAAGTTCACCATAGAGCAAGATCTTAGGGAGGCGGTGGTCCTTCATCCTTGAGACGTGCCCTGCCCAACGCAGCTGTGTTCTCATCAGCATGGCCTCTACACTTGTGACTGCTGCTTGCTCAAGAACAGATGTATTGGTCACATAATCTGACCAGTGGATGTTTAAGATTGTACGGAGGCAGCGCTGATGGAAGCGTTCTAGGAGACGCAGGTGGTGGCGGTAGATGACCCATGATTCGGAACCATACAAGAGAGTAGACAGCACTATGGCTTTGTAAACACTGATCTTGGTGCTTTTCTTCAAGTGTTTATTACGCCATACTCTTTTGTGGAGTTTTCCGAAAGCACTGTATGCCTTTGCCAACCTGTTGTCTATCTCCCCGTCAATCTTGCCATCCGAGGAGATGAGGCTACCTAGGTAATTAAACTGTTGGACTGATTTGAGCTCTGATTCGCCAATGGTGATATGGGGATGATGGAAGACTTCCTGAGGTGCAGGTTGATGGAGAACTTCTGTCTTCTTTAGGCTGACTTCCAGCCCAAAGAGCTCAGCAGCATCTGCAAAGCAGGATGTTAAATGTTGCAGAGCTGCTTCTGTGTGGGCAACAAGGGCGGCATCATCAGCATAAAGCAGCTCCCGGACAAGATGGTTTAGGGTCTTGGTGTGGGCCTTCAGACGCCTTAGATTGAACAGGCTTCCATCAGTACGATATCGAATGTAGATACCGTCCTGATCGTCGAGGTCTGCTGTGGCCCTTTGGAGCATCATGCTAAAAAAGATTGTGAATAAGGTAGGAGCGAGAACGCAGCCTTGTTTCACACCATTCTTAATTAAAAAGGGCTCAGAAAGTGTATTGCCATACCTGACTTGGCCATGCTGATCCTCATGAAGTGAGATGATCATTTTAAGGAACTTGGGGGGACAACCTAAACGTTCCAAAATCTGCCATAGACCTTTTCTGCTCACAGTATCAAAAGCCTTGGTGAGGTCGACAAAGGTTACATAAAGACCTTTGTTCTGTTCCCTACATTTCTCTTGCAGTTGTCTGAGAACAAATACCATGTCTGTGGTGCTTCTGTTGGCTCTGAAACCACACTGACTTTCAGGTAGGATCCCTTCAGCTATAGTGGGTATTAGTCTGTTCAAGAGTATTCTTGCCAGGATTTTGCCAGCAATGGAGAGCAGAGTAATACCACGGTAGTTTGAGCAGTCAGATTTAATACCTTTCTTCTTATACAAAGTGATGATGACAGCATCACGAAGGTCTGATGGTAGTTCACCGAGCTCCCAGCAGCGCACCACAAACTCGTGAAATTTGGTGTGGAGTGCAAGGCCCCCATGTTTCCAGACTTCAGGTGGAATTCCATCAACCCCAGCTGCCTTGCCGATTTTTACCTGCTGTATGGCCTTGAGGGTTTCTTCTAAAGTGGGGGCTGTATCCAATTCATACTTTACTGGTTGTTGTGTGATGGACTGAATTGCTGAGTCTTGGACCACACGGTTGGTACTGAAAAGAGTTTGAAAGTGTTCAGACCATCGATTCAGAATGGAGGTTTTATCTGTTAGAAGCGTTTGGCCATCAGCACTGAGTAGAGGGCTTTGAACCTGGTATGTAGGCCCGTATGCTGTCTTCAAGGCTTCATAGAAACCTTTGTGATCACCCATATCTGCGCATAATTGAGTTTTTTCAGCTAGATCGATCCACCACTTGTTCTGGATGTCACGGAGTTTCTGTTGGAGCTTGCTGCATGCGAGACGAAAGGCTGTTTTTCTTGCGTGACAGGATGGCAGTGCAAGGTGTGCTTGGTGGGCGGTTCTCTTCTTCCTCAACAAGTCCTGGATTTCTTGATTGTTTTCGTCAAACCAGTCCTTGTTCTTCTTGAGGGAGAACCCTAAGGATTCTTCGGAGGATTGCAGAATGCTGTTTTTAATATGCTGCCAGGTAGTTTCAGGAGAGGAATCTGCAGAAACTGTGGAACGGTCTTCAAGCCTAGTTTGAAGGTTTGCCTGGAATCTCTCTCTTACTGTGGCTGATTGGAGATTGTTAACTTGGAGTTTTCTCCTTGTGATGTTGCCCATTTTGGGTTTGAATTTAAGATTGAAGCTGAGTTTGCAGCGCACAAGCCGATGGTCTGTCTGGCATTCTGCACTGGGCATCACGCGGGTATGGAGGACATCGCGAACATCTCTCCGTCGCACCAGGACATAATCGATGAGATGCCAATGCTTAGATCTGGGGTGCATCCAGGTTGTCTTCAGACTATCTTTCTGCTGAAAGATAGTATTAGTGATGGTGAGCTGTTGCTCTGCACAGAATTCTAGCAGGAGTCGACCATTATCGTTGCAGTTACCAACACCATGTTTGCCTAATATTCCTTTCCAGGCATCAAAATTCTTACCTACTCTGGCGTTGAAATCACCAAGGATAATGATCTTATCATCTGCGGGCACTTTTTGGGTAAGGTGGCGCAGGTCAGCGTAAAATTTGTCCTTTTCGGCAGGGTCAGCTTGGAGAGTTGGGGCATATATACTAAAGAGGACGACGTGTTGGTTGTTGTGGAGTGGAAGGCGTAGGGAGATAATGCGGTCAGAGTGACCTGTTGGCAGATTTTCGAGTTTGGGAAGAATAGAGTTTTTGATCATGAAGCCGACACCTGAGAGATGTTTTTCGGTTCTGGGCTTACCTGACCAGAAGAGTGTGTAACCAGCACCATGTTCTCTGAGGCTTCCTTCCTCGTGAAGGCGAACTTCACTGAGGGCAGCTATGTCGATGTTGAGACGAGCCAGCTCATGGGCAATTAGGGCAGAACGCCGCTCAGGACGTCCACTATCCGTAGAATCAAGCATGGTTCTGATGTTCCAACATGCTATAGTTAATTTAGGTACACCTTTGGAGGCAGGTGCATGCCTTTGTCTTTTACTCTTTGTGCGACCGCATTTGAGGAAGATGCCCGTTGGTCTGCGGTTAACCAACCGGGTGAAAGTGGAGATGAGCTTTGTTTAGGCCACCTTTTCTAGGCCCCTCTCCGAGTGGAGCAAGCAGTGCTGTCCTTGAAAAGGCTGCTTGGTCGTTCAGGGTGCTGCCCCAAGAGACTGTCATCTCCGGTCAGTCTCAAATGACCAATATCCTGAACCGCCTGCATGCGGAGTTGACCTCTTTTGAGATACTCACAAGCCATTTGAGCGTGGACCAGGGTAATATGCTCTGCATGGCCTGAGCAGTGGGGTTGGACCAGCTGACCTCCACAGGTCCCTTCCAACCTCAACCATTCTGCGATTCTGTGGTTATTAAAGTCTTTTTCAGATCATTAATAACTATAATTGAGTTGTGGAATTGTTACACTTTTACCCAGAAAGAATCTATTTCTACTAGCTTCCTAATACCAAATGATACTTAATCAACAGCAACCCTTCACCTCTAACAAATGCTTAAGGCATAAGAGCAATTCACAAGAAGCTGCATTTGAGCCATCTTTTTTTTTTTTAACAGTCACAATGCATCCAAAAACATGCAAATCAAATAGTCTGTAAATCATAAAGGCAGTATTGCCAATTTCAGAAAACGAATTCAAAGATAAGGTTCAGAGACAACCTGGAGAAATAAGAGTTCACAAATCAAAATACAAGTAAAATCTAAAAGATATTAAGTTAAAAGAAGATTAGTCATATTTAATTATTATCCACTGAGAAAAATTTAGCATGTGTAAGATTTCCTTGAAACTGGGAAAAAAGTTTCTTTATAACATTGTCTTTAAAAGTAGAAAGGAGAATTCAGAAAATCATAGACCCTTGAAATCAAATAATATAAGGGATTTTGTTGTTTTGGGCTTTGTTTTTTTGCACAGTATATATTTATAAAAACCTAGAAGGTAAACAGTGTAACGCAACTGAATTTAAAGTTTGTCCAGAACAAGTATGACTTGGTTAGGTTACCGTAACTAACAGACGTGGCCTGCCACATGAGCAGCACCATGCACAGTCAAAGCCTAATGACTGCATTGATCAAACCTACCCTACTAGCACAGCCACTGTGAGGAACAGTGTCCTGGTTTCAGCTGGGACAAAGTTAATTTTCTTCCCAGTAGGTAGTACAGTGCTGTGTTTGGAATTTAGCGTGAGAATAATGTTGATAACACACTGATGTTTTGGCTTACCCTAAGTGCTTACCCTAAGCACTTTTCAGTGTCTCATGTTCCGCCTATGAGCAGGAGCACAAGAAGCTGGGAGGGAGCACAGCCAGGACAGGTGACCTGAACTAGTCCAAGGGATCTGCCATACCAGAGAGCATCATGCTCAGGATATAAACTGGGGGCAGCTGGCTCAGGGACAGGCTGTGCATTGCTCAGTGGATGATGTGCAACTGTACATGCATCACTTGTTTCTCCGTGATTTTATTTCTCTCTTTTTTGTTGTCTCCCCTTTCATTAATACTTCATGGTACTTAGTTGCTGGCTGTGGTTAAACCACAACACACAGGTATGCAGACAGACAGTCTGTCTTAATCCTAGCATTTGAGTTGCTGGACTCCTGATATCCTCCTGATATCCAAAATGTACAAAAAAAAAAGGCTTTGATGAAACCCCATCAAGTCATATAGATGTATCAGATTTTGTTCTACTAACTCAAGCATATCAAAACAACAGGAAACATTTAAGTATTTTGGTAACAGTAAGTACATTAATTAAATAAGCAGATTGACATTAAATTACAAAAACTGCAAACAGTTGATCAGAAAGCCAAGTTACTTTGGAAAAAAAATAAAAAATTAAGTAAGGTTTAAAAGCCTCAGATGGAACTGAATTAAGTTATGTGCAAAGCACAGTTTTGCCTGTAAATAATCGACCATACAAATCTGTAATGGAAACCAACTATTAGGCAGCATCATAGCAGAAAAGGATCCGTGGAAAGTCACAGCATTGCTAAGCAGACAGAATAAGCCTTTTACTCTGCTTAGCATTACAAATACCTTAACCTGTTTTGAAAAGCACATCTCCAAATCACATAGAACTGGAAGAATTCCAAAAACACTACACAAAAAAAAAAGAAAGAGGCCTTGAAAACACAACCCGAGAAGAGATTTAAATAGACTTGTTCAGGCTTTACTGGATTGAAAGAATATAATATAAATGGAAGACTCCTGCAAGTGGCAAGGGAATACACTTCTCTATATGGATGAAAGGGACTCAAACTACAGAAGATTTAGGCTAAGCTTGGGCTAATTTCTAGGAAAACCTAACCACAAGCATAGTTAAGCACCTGTATAGATTTCTTAATGAGACCAGAAACTTTGTAGATTTTTTTTAATTATTTTTAAAAGGTTTTAAACTGCCTTTGATTAGTGTCCAGATAAACTCTCAAATCTCTTTCAGCCTTTCCAGAATTCTATATTGGTCTTCGTTTACCAAAGAGACACTTCTCAAAATGAGAGAAAAGAAGTCTGACTAAAAAATTGTCCAGTATGTAGACGAACAGTATTTAAAGTATTTATAACTTAGAGTCTGTTAAGAGCTCAGATGCAACAGGGAAGAAAAACAGTTGTGGGAGCCAGTCAAGATACTGATGATCTGGCAAGACAAACTCAAGTACAGGAATGAGAGACACACCCATGGGAGCTGTTTTCATGTTGTACCACTTTTGTGCTACTCAGATTTCTTTTAAATGCTTCCAATCTTGGCAAACCAAGGTTCTTTTTGTTGAAATTATTTCACATTTTGCATTATAAAGTCAAGTAGTTGGTTTTGAACACATTCCATATGTTAAACGTCGTTTGATTAGGAGTTCAACTATGCTGTGAGGGCAGGCAGTCTACACCTACCTTATCTCTTGATCAATGCAAACAAATATTTTCAAGTGAGAATGAGCCTTTAGAACCAGTAAATTCAGAAATATTTGTTTGGTAAGAGGGAGATAAGCCAAAACATTTTTTCTATCTTCTAATTTACAGACTGTAAAAATATTTTGTGTATCAAACTTCTTTGCAATGTCACAGAACACATAGTTAAATGCAAAAAAAAAAAAAAATGCAAGTAGTGTAAAAAAAATTGAGCTGAGCTTAAGTTCTCACCCACACTTTTTTCCTATAGTGCTTTTCTCCTTGAAAAGCCAAATGTAACATTTCTTATTAATTCCCTTGGGAGAGCATGGAGTGCAAGAAAGCAGACAATCCCTGAAGAAATGGAGAAATACAAATTGTATGCTTAGAATAGTAGATTTCTTAACTTCCATAAAAAGGGAAAAAAATATTGAGCAAGATGCAAATCTAGTAATAGAACTACCACTTGATTCAGCACTATCCCACAAGAGGATACAAAGTTTGTCGCCAAAGCAACATTGACATCAGCCCTCAGTAAGGCAAGTTATTTTAAAAATTTTCATTTGAAGAAAAACCCAAACAAACGAATAGGCATATTTACCTTGTGAACAGGTGTAAAGAAGTTGTGGATTAAAAATCTGAGAGCTAAATTCTATCAAAAGCTTCGCCCCTTCTCCTCAGGCAGAGATCTTGGACTCTGCAGCAGAACTGCACCCACACATTGATTCTCACAAGTCATGCCCTGATGAGCACAAGAAAGACAGATGCAGGCAGACAAGCATGAAAATAGAAGAAGGTTTCTTCCTCCAGAAAGACACTTCCAGAAGTGTTAATCTGTTGACATAAGTCTCATTGTTTTCTGCTTTTCAGCAATTCGGAGAAAACAGCGTAGGAAGAAATGGAATATTGTTTCTAGTCTACTCCTCCTTACTTCTGCTTGTCTCTTCATAGTCTACCTAGTCTACCAAAGGGTGTAAAAATCAAAAACAAAAACCCACACATACAGAAGCTTTCTTTGCTTTAAGAAAAAAAACCAAACAACAAAACACACAATGCAAACAAAGTCACACAAACAAACAAAAAACACCCATTAACTTGAAAGTACTTGTAATATTCTTCAGTTCAGAAAAAAAAATTCAATTTTCAATGAATATTTTCATACCAACAATTTCCAAAAAAATCAATCCATTTCTAAAAATCTAAACTCATCTAAAAGGAAGGTGTATACTTGCTTCCTTTAAATGGTGACCACACTAGTAGGAGACTTTCTGCACCATGTATTTTAGACAGCTTTGTGTTCCAGTGGAATACAAATTCTCTCTTACTACCTTGAAATATTTCCTGTAGATTTGGAGCTCTAAGCAATCTCTGGAAATCACATTTCCTTGTATTTATCTAGTTCAAACAGCAGGGAGATCTGAAATTTCATGAATAATACAGCATCTTTCATTACTGCAGCCAAACAATCTCCAAAACAGCCTATGACGTTTAAAGGGTAAAGCTCTTAGTCCCTTTTAGAAATTAAATCACTTCTACCCCAAGATTTAGTCAGAAAACATGATGCAAAGACTTTTAAAAACTCACAAGCTACACTGGTAGAAAAAAGCAACAGCTACTAAAGTCCCTACATACACTAATTAGGTCAGAGGTCCTGCTCCCAACTTGCCTTTCACACAATGCTGAGCTATGTCAGGCTATAAAATGACAGCAAACGGCCAATGATTTGTGTTTTGTTGTTGTTTGCTTTGTGAGTTTTGAGTTTAGGTTTGGGGTACAGTTTTTTGGTTTTGGTTTTGTTTTGACTACTCGTTTGTTTGCCTGGGTTTTTTACAACTAAGACACCCTAGCAAGGAAGATTATCTCAAAATGATCTTTTAAAAGATTCCTGAAGGAAATGAGATTTTGATACATGCTGTGAGAGCATCATGTTTTTAGGAGAGTAGTTAATCCCTTCAAAAAGAAGAGTTGGAGTATTAAAATAATTTGGAAGTAGCAGCCTCTCTAACTATACCATCTAACAGAAACGCCTGGAAAAGACCTACAATAACTTCTCTGTCTGAAGCTGAAAGGGCCTTCCCCTGCCCAGACTAGAGTATATACAGAAAAACACAAGAGCACGAAGTACATAACATTCAGATAAGTATCACCAGTTCAAATTCAAGAAAAATGAACACACCCTTTGAACTGAAAAGCATGGAGAAGTATGGTAGCTTACACACAAAAGGTCAAGGCACCACACTGTTCTACACAGACAGGAGAGGCAGGCAGTAGGCAGAAGGAAAACAGCAAGGAGTTGCATCAATTCACAGGAATGCAACCATTAGAAGGTTCTTGGAATGGAAACAGAAGGTCCAGCTGCTGAAGGGGAACACAAGTGTACAAAAGAATGACAAAGTACGGCCTGCAGTACAAATCAAGCCCCAAGATGGGTGAAGGTTTTGAAAGCATCACAGATTTAGGACAGTCAGTACTCTCTTGTTCACTCAGCCTCCAGTTTTCATGACATACAAAGGAAATTATCCTTAAAAAAGTCAAATTCATGCCCAAGTTGATTGAAACAATGGGCCAATTTCAAATGTACAAGCATAGCATTAGCTTCCTTTCACTAAGAAGCTAACAAAACCAAAAACAAACAAAAAAAATTAAACCAACCACAGAGAGCCCATCATACACTTTCATTTCTAAGACTTAAAGGGGACAAGAAATGGACTGAACTGTGGAGGAACAACTCATAGGATCACAGAATGGCTTGAATTGGAAGGAACCATAAGGAACATCTGGTTCCAACCCCCTTGCTATGGGCAGGGACACCTTCCACTAGACTGGTTGCTCAGGGCCACATCCAGCCTGGCCTTGAACACTTCCACGGATGGAGCATCCACATCTTCTCTGGGCAAACTGTTCCAGTACCTCACCATTCTCACAAGAAAGTATTTCTTTCTTATACCTAATCTAAACTTACTTTCTTCCAGCTTAAAGCCATTCCTCCTTGTCCTATCACTACATGCCCTTGTAAACAGTCCTTCTCCATTTCTCTTGCAAGCCCCTTTTAGGTACTGGAAGGTGCTCTAAATATCTCCCTGAAGCCTTCTCTGTTCCACACTGAGCAGCTCCAACTCTCTAAGGCTGTCTTCAGGGGACAGGTGTTCCAGCCGTCTAATCACATTCCTGGTCCTCCTCTGGACTCAGTCCAACAGTTCAATGTCCTTCTGATGTTGGGGACCCAGGATCTGGACACATCACTCCAGGTGGGGTCTCATAGGAGCAGAGTAGAGGGACGGAATCATCTCCTTGATCTGCTGGCCAAACTTCTTGTGATGGAGTCCAGGATATGATTGGCTTTCTGGGCTGCAAATGCATGTTGCCAGCTCATGTTGAGCGTCCCATCAACCAACAGCCGAGTCCTCCTCAAGGCTACTCTCAATCCGCTCTCAGCCCAGTCTGTAGGTGTGCCTGGGATTGCCCCGACCCAGGTGCAGGACTTGCACTTGTCCTTGTTGAGCCTCACAGGGTTTGCACAGGCCCACCTCTCAAGCCTGGCCAGAACTGTCTGAATGGCATCCCTTCCCTCCAGTGTATCAACCACACCACATTTCATGTCATTGGCAAACTTGCTGAGGGTGCACTCAATCCCTTTCCCTTCGTCACTGGTGAACACATTAAATAGAACTGGTCCCAGTACAGACCCCTGAGGGACACCACTCATCACCGGTCTCCACTTGGACATCAACTGCAACTCTTTAACCCCATTAATACTAAAATGAGGACCTGATCTTTAGAAATCTGCATATGTCTTAAGGTACTGCTTTAGAATTAAAAAGATATAATCAAAATCAAATCTAATAAAATAAGCCAGCATTACCTCAGACACAGGAAACAGGCAAATAAATACTGTAATACAGGCAAATAAATACTAGAAATATTTGTACAAAAGCAAGTTGGGATTGTTTTCAAGCTGGTAGACTTAAACATCTTAATATGTTTTCTTGAGGGAAAACACTCCAGTGTTTGCTTTCCAGAAGAAAAGTTCCTTGTACTTAGGTAACAGCCTACTTAAGACATAACCAGCTGTGTGCCCTTACCACAAAGAAGGTATCCCAGGCTGCATTAGGCAAAGTATTGCCAGCAGGTTGAGGGAGGTGATCTGTCTCCTCTGCTGGGCACTGGTGAGGCCACACATGGAATGCTGGGTCCAGTGCTGTGTTTTCCAATACAAGGGAGAAATGGACATAGTGGAGCAAATCCAACAAATGGCCAGAAAGATAAGGGACTGGAGCATCCTTATATGGAAAGGTTGAGAGAGAGCTGGGCGTGTTCAGTCCAGAGAAGAAAAGGCTCAGGGGAATCTCATCAATGTATGTAAATACCTGAAGGGAGGCTACAGAGAGGATGGAGCCAGGCTCTTTTCAGTGGTGCCCAGTGACAGCAATGTGCCCAGAGGCAACAGACACAAGCTAAAACACAGAAAGTGCTCTCCAAACAGCAGGAAACATGACACAAGTTTCCCACAGTTGTTGTGTACTCTCCCTCCTTAAGAGATATTCAAAAGCCATCTGGTCATAGTCTTGGACAACTGACTCTAGGTGGCCCTGCTTGAGCAATAGGGTGATCTCTGGAGGTTCCTTCCAACCTTAACCGATCTCAAATTCTGTGAAGATCTTTCACGCTGTTACAATTAATAAAACTGATTATTTCAGTTACACATCAGAAAACAAGGACTTGCGCCTCTATGACTTAATTGTGGAACCTTAAGCCCAAAATTTTGCAATTAGAAAATAAGATGCTGACAAAGCAGACAAAGTAACCAGTTGCTGCAGGGGAAGGCTCACTGCTGAGCCTTTAACGAGAACTGTCTGGCTGAACTGAGACTACCATCCATTTTCTCCCTCTGCCTCCTCAGAGCTCTTGGCATCTAAAGCATCCAGCAACCAGCATCCATCTGGCAGGAGTCCTATTCTGGAATCCTTCAGGCCCACAGAGATAGAGCACTCTGAACTTCTCTGGTAAAATGAATCAATATTTCCATTTGCAAAAGATTCGCTTTGACAGAGAATCCTTAACTGAGCACACTGATAGTTCAAGGATTTTCTGCTGAAGTTATCCAGTGACAAAGCCTGATTTCTCAAATCTAAGAGAACAACAGGTCAGATCACAATAAATACACAAAGTCCATAATTCAAGTACCACTTATTCTGTTTAGGTTGTGTGGTCTCCTCTTTCCCATCCCACCTTTTCTCAACTGCATAACAAACCACAATTTCCATGAGTTACCTGTTAGCCACTACCTACTACAATTCTTAAGAACACCTGCACACAGAGAAAGAAACAGAGCAAGAATTTTCACTGCCAAGAATGGTAAAGGAAAGTGACTCAATACAGGTTGGCCAGTTATCTGCTCGGTGACTTGATCAAATGCCATTTCAAACATATGTCATCATTGTTTATGTGACATGAAAACTGAAGCAGTACATCCAGAACACACTGGACAGTGTCACAGTGTTCCTGTGTGTTTGCAGATAATGGAGAAAAAGAACAATTAAGAAATAGAAACTATTTTCTGATTGCTCACATATTTTCACTCTTACTATGAGAAATTAAGGAAAGAAAACCCAATATGTGATTATGAAACACTGGATAAATACACTACGAAAATAGAGGGTTCATTTCACAACGATGATAAGCACACAGCAGGTCATTATCATTCTGATAACATATATTTCAAACAAATATCTTCAGTGCTGACCTGAAGAATAAGTTTACAAGAAATATATTGAATAATGGATGTTCTTACATCTGTTAACACCTACAGCAGAATATTAAAATGATTAAGAATGATTTTATTTCTTTATTGATTTTGCTCATAAACATAAGATGGTGATGCTTGTAAGGAATGGATATTTTAGCTAACACTGGCATTGCTTTTACCATTACCCATTTTACCAGTTTCAGAAAGCATCACTTATCTTATAACCCACTGCACTATTATTACTAAAATATATGAGGTTTACTACTTCCAGCAAAAGGGTCTTGTCTACCATAAGAACTGGACAGGGACTGCAACTGATATTAATGTGTGTTTGAGTTTATTTATGTTGTAATTTGTATCTCAACCCTCATTCATAAGAGGATGGCATTTAAGAATAGAAATCATTTTGTATTCCTGAGGCACTTCTACACTGCAGAGAGAATACTTTTGCAGGATCTTTGAAAAACACACCGAGTAGTTATATAAGCAGCAAAACATAGCTAGCACAACAAACTAAGCTTATTCTGCTTCTAGACTCCCTAGGCTCCTTTATTTAGACCCTTCTACTATTTATACAGATTGTGTCACATACACTAATTGCTCAAACATGAAGTACAGAAAAAATGCCAGGGAAACTAACCAGCCTCCAAAGCTACATACTTTAAATCAAACCAACATCAGAATAAACCTTTATTTTAACCCACTTTTCAGAAGCCACACATGAATCAAGTTTTGTTTTCCCATTAGAAAGCCTTAGCTTTTTCAGTTTGGAAATATCCTACCTGGATGTGGATGTTGACACTTCAGATATTTATACAAAACACAGCAAGAGCTGTTATTCTGTTCTCCAGCAGCTGGGAACGATGAAGAAGCCATAGGTTCTGACTGCAGCTCTGAAAGTAGATTGGTAGTAAGGCCCTTGTGTTCTTCTGGAAAGGCACAGTAATGGAACATACCACATCATGGTCACATAGACCAAATTGTAATTTTGTTACCACATCAAATGGTAAGAACTTACTGTGGGGACAATTCTTAAGTAATAGCAATCATACTGCTTACATGAATTTCTAAACCAAACCTTTCAGTGAACCTACTGCAGTCAAGCCAACTGAAAACCAACACCCTCAAGACTACAGGTTTTCTGTCTGCAGAAGAATGTGCCTACAGCATGTACTGGTCAGCTTTCCAGAGCACCATGGTCACGCAGAGAAAGAGATCCAGAGGTGCCTGGACTTTTGTTTCATTAGAACTGGAGACAAGTGGATACTGCTGATCAGTGAGACCTCCTTCCATGTTGTAGGGAAAAAAAAAAGAACAAAAAGGATGCCTTTAGAGGTTTTCCTCTTGATTTATTATAACACATTTACCCAGTTTTAGCCGACATCTGTATACCTTATGTAGGGAATGACAAAAATCTTACTATTTCTCACTATATACATACCACCTCATTTACACCTCACGAGATGTCCTTAAAGCATTCAACAGATTATGAGTTGCTTTGAAGACAAAAAGCTCTCTACAAAAGCAATAATACCTATCACTAAAAATAGTACTAAGTATCAAAGACAGAAGGCAGTGATTAGACACATGGATGATGACACAGCATATATTAAACATGGTATCACAAACGGATACCAGGGCGGAGGGAAGCAGAAGAGGAATATCTGATGAGCTGAAAAGCCTGAGACTTACTGAAGAGTTTCCAAGATATGGGATTTAAAACATCAGACACTCCTAAAAAGAGAATACCAAGAAAAAGAAAGCCACCCATGTGACTGTTGTTTAAAATTGCGCATTACTTGTATGCATTGTGCATTCCCATGTGGTACAATCTATTAATAAAACAGATTATTCACTCTTTAGGTAATCGTACACCAAATTACCCAGAGCTTCCTTTTGCAAGCCTACTGACTTTATAGTTCCTGTTGTGCCTGTGATTAGTAATGACTGCAAGAACTGCTCAGCACTTGGCTATACTAAGTATTTTTTATTTCATCCAGTTTTGAAGATTAACATCATGCAGCATTGTCCAAGGCACTTGCATTTTCTTACCAGATGTAAACACACAACAAACCTGTTTAAGCACCACATGGCTGAATTTTCACAGAAAATAGAACACCAAAAGTTCCATTTAAGTCAGATTTAACACAGAAATCACAAAGCAATTTATGGTACCTTTTTTCTATTTACCCACTTCTCTTTCAACATAATCCAATGCAACTTTTAAACAGAAAGTTTGAAATTTACTGTTACAAAACAGTAAGCTTCCCAGTTAAAAACTATGCCAACGGATATATAAGGAAGGAGGATTTCTTGCACATAGCCAATTCATAAACAATTCATCCATACTGAAGAGAGTAAGTAAATCAGTTGTATATCTTCTCATTGTATAGAAAAATGAATTTATGTTTGAACACCAGAAAAACATTTGTCTTTGAAAACACTGAAAAGTGAATTGAAAGTAAAACCAAACTTGTAGTGTCAAATACTCCCTTCAATATTTCTTTATTACTCAGACTGGCTTCCACCTGTTTCTACTGATTTAGAGACACAAGACTTCTGTATTTTCTCTTGGCATAGTCTTTGTTTTATGTGTTTTTCCCTCACTCCCCTTTTTACTACTGATACTACATCTTATAAAGAATAGAAAGACTACTTGTTGCCTAACATGGTCTCCCCCTACCAAATTAACTGTCTCAATTATAGCTGGTTTATTTCACTTTAAATTGAAATGAACGTAATAAATTTAATTAATAATGCCAAATCTGTAGAGTTATGGGGTGGGGGAAATTAAAGAATAAGAAGGTTTTGTGCAGGTCCGGATCATATGAGAAGGTTAAACTCATGAAGTCACCTCAAATCAATTTTAAGCTATAATAGACATTGAAGCAAGACACGAAAAAGAAATGGCTAGCATGCTTATGACAACTGGAACTATCCAGGATCATGTTACTATTAAGGAAGACTTGGGTTTCATAGGGCAATCTGCTCTAGTTGATCCTGCTTTGAACAGGCGGGGTTGGAGTGAGAAACACTTCCCTCTTCAACTATTCTATGATTCTGTGGTCTCATCTTTAACTTCCATTAAAGACACTTGATCTACAAAACCAATCAGCTTGAAAAGCTACATGAAACTTACTAATATTTTTAATTGAGACACTGGATTTTAAAATGAAGGCATTTGTATTTTTAAAACTATCAGTGCTTTTTATTTACATCCACCTTCCCTTAAAAGAAACAAAACACCAACAGAATTTTTGTATTTTGTTGTGCATTGCCATCAAGGGTCATCATCTTTTAGATCCAACCCAGACACTTTGTACACCACCACTTGCAGTTCTGCAGGCAAAACTGACTTGCATAATTTACAGCCAACAGTTCCATTAAGGACAATGAAATCATTGTTTGCTGAGCTTGTCATAATTATTCAAGTGAAATTTGCCTCAAATACAAGATTTTTCACCAAAGCATAAAAAAACATGCAGAAGCATGCTCCTAGTGAAGAAAATTGACTATAAGACACAGAATCCTTGCATGTAATCTCTCTATCCCAAATGCTACTGGTTAAATTCAGTCAGTGCCATGCAACCAGAATTTTTAATCAACTCTTATTAGCGGCAGTCTTTGCCAAGAGCTGAAGAAGAACACAGCTTTCACTGAACTCTCCTAGGTACAATTTATTCTGCCACTTCATTTTGCAGGGAGCCTGATTTATTTGACATCAATAGTTTGTCGAGGTAA
The DNA here is from genome assembly GCF_009829145.1 of Chiroxiphia lanceolata. Classification (NCBI taxonomy): domain Eukaryota; kingdom Metazoa; phylum Chordata; class Aves; order Passeriformes; family Pipridae; genus Chiroxiphia; species Chiroxiphia lanceolata. The sequence continues at coordinate 101,167,195 of NC_045639.1, forward strand.
TAAACCATGCAGCAATGATACCATGACTCAGAGCTCATTTGCTACCAGTCAAGTTGTTTGGCAGCGTGACAGGCAGAGTAATGTGCCTTGAAGAAGTATCTGTATAGATGGTACAGCTTTCAGAGATTACCAAATACAAAGCCCAGAAAACATGGCTTTACCCTATCAATTTTCTTTTGCTTGACTGATTGTGCTCAGCTTCACTTTGAGCAAAAAGATTAAAAAAAAAGATTTATGCAAGCAAAAGCTACTCTGTCCCAACAGATTTCTAACACACCTATGCATTTTAAACTACTGCGTTCTTCCAAGGAGGGGTTGTCTTCTATATGCTTATAGAAATGAAATACACAGTGTAAAAAAAACTACCTATCAATTTAAAGTTTAGGGAAGTAAGAGAACCCTCTTTCAGGTAAAGATCAATACTCAATAAGGTATAGGTACTTCACAAAGCAGAAGTCTATAAACTTTTTCACTTGAGTTTTTTTCAAGTGTGATAAAAGATTTTACATGCCAATGGCATTGTTTAAAGTCCCTGTTATCCTGAGAACTCTGTTCTTTTGAGTAACATCAGCAATCAAGTAAAAATAAAATAAAATTGAAAAAATAAATAAAAATTAAGAAAAGGGAGCAGAGGACAGGGATTTAAAAGACAAACTGATTTTGAATCTTCTCTCTGGAAATACCAAGTATATGATCATATTTCTTTTCTAGTTGCATTTAGGTAGAATATGCCCCCCTTCTGTACCAAATCAACTGAAACAGCCACAACACCTCAAAAATGCCTTTGCATTGTTGTTTATTATCTTTATTAGGCTCTATATTTAAGCATCAACCTTGACAATGCTGCAGACACTACATCACTCCTGTCCTTCCTTCTTTCTCCCTATACATACATGGGACACATACCCCAAAGATTAAATAAATGTATTTAATCTTTATTTAAAAGTGCAGCAAAAAGTGATAGGCAGTAAAGGTAAGAAAATTCTAGTTCTCTTTTCACTCCATTTCTGTAATTACAAAAAAATATGCTCAATAAAGGCCTTTCCATTGAAACATTCCAATTTTAAGAAGGATAATATATCAAGTTATTTTTCAACTTATACTTTTATTGCTTTAAGGCATGCACTGGGTTCTATTCAGGTGCAGCCAGGAGAGCTACAGGAAGTTATCAAAGTGGATGAACTACTAGTGGGTAGCTACTTAAAACAAATACTTTCAGAATAAATTCATAAGGATTACTAGGAAATTCCTTCACAGCTGCTTACTTCAACAAGTGCTCACTTTTAAAGTCATTGAAGACAGTCATCCATTTACGTAGCTATTTTTGTAGTGATCGAATCTCCAGCATCCAGAGAATCACTGCATGGTGCTAGTCAGTGCTTCCACTCACGATCTTCAGAATACTAAAGTCTGATCTCTAGGTAAGCATCAGAAAAATCATGACATTCAGCATTATTAAACACATGACTGACAAATTAAGTGTCACAATTAACACATCAAGTGAATTAGTTCGCTCTGATGATCAAGACTTTAATCCGAGATTTCTAAACCAAAAATCATCAAATCTCTTCCACACCTCCTTTGCCAAATCTCCCATTGTTTGTCAATGCAGCAGTAAGGAACGAAGGCAAAGGGGAGCAAGGCATTGTTCAGTCCTGGCTCTGGCTAGGAGGCTAAGGGAACTTACTGAGGACTAACACTGCCAAATCCCAAGGAAAGTATCTCCACAGAGACCAGATCAGTTAAAACCAAAGTTTGGTTTGCTTATTCAAAATCAAATATCTATTTACATTACCATGTTCAAACAGCTCACATACGTGGGCATAGGTACAGTACAAAGAATTGTACATCTATCAAACCAAAATAGAACCACAGAACAGCTGAGGTTGGCAGGGACCTCTGGAGGTCATCAGGTCCAACCTCTCTGCTAAAGCAGGGCCACCCAGTGCCAGCTACCCAGGACTATGCCCAGGTAGCTTTTGAATACCTCTAAGCAGGGAGACTACAACCTCTCTCAGTAAACAAGTGTTTCCTGATGTTCAGACAGCATTGTGTTTCAGTTTGTGCCTGTTGCCTCCGGTCCTGTAACCGGGCACCACTGAGAGCCTGCCTTCCTCTCTCCAGGTATTCAAATGTGTTGCTAAGATCCCCCCCTTTTCTCCAGGCTGAACAGTCTCAGCTCTCTCAGTCTTTCCTCACAGGAGAGATGCTCCACTCTCATCATCTTTGTGGCCCTTTGTGGCACACACATGTCAGCTCATTATGTATTTACTGCTATTCATTATCTTGGGTTTCTGGGTTCTTCATTAATTTACTTTTCACAACTTGTATATGCCACAAAACTGTTAAGGAGGTTATTTCTGGTATTAGAAAAAAAAAAATTCACTTAAGTCTTAGCAGTTCAACTCTAGACTTCTGGAACAAGTATCATCCTGCAACTTTAAGCATAACACAGAAGGTATCAGACATAAATAGCAAGTATATCATTTGATTTTACATTAGCATATTTAAGAAATTTAAATAAACATTGTAACAGTAATCATTTTTTAAAACCAAATCTATTTTCTACACTAACACAGCTAGGACTTCCATATTTTGTCAGTGAAGTCACTGAGAAAACTACAGACTTCAGTGAAGCACCTCTGAGCCCTATAATTAACCCCCCTCTGCCCACAGGCTGAGGAACATTATTTACCAACCATAAAATGAACAATAAAGTCAGAAGAGAAAGAGTTACCTATAAACCTTAAAACCTTGTCATCAGATCACCTGCACAAGCACTGCTCCCTTAGGTCTTAGCTAACAGTAGCCAAAGGTTTAAGGAAAAAGAACCTTGTGGCATTTGCGGTTTTGTCTTTTAAGACAAACAGCAATTTCATAATCATAGAAGAAACAGAAGAACTTCTAAGAAAAAGATAAATATTAGTACTACATCAGTTACCAAGTGCAAATTCATTGGAATTGAGAACTTTTTTTAAATATATTTTTCAGTTTCACAATTAAGTGAGCCATGAGAGCACCAAACAAATATTAAGATAGCTTAGTCCCAAATTAAAAGACAAAAGCTTTTGAACCATTCAGGCAAACTAGTGTGATCACTCCACCTTTCATTCAAAGTACTATGATTTAAATAAGACTTAAATATAAAAATAATGAATCAATTTTAGTTACATCCAAGTCTCAGATAACTCACTTTTTGCTAATTAACTTAATTCTAAAAGTTGTTAAAATTTAAAATATAAAGCTTCCTTCCTTTTTAATATGTTCTTCACATCCCACACTTCAGGTTTTACCTTTTGTTTTTCCCCTCCCTATACTGTTGTTCAATTAAGGCTTTCATCTTCAACACACCATATATGTCAAGACCAACCTAGATGCAAGAGCTGCACAAGAGCCGGTTCCCTCAGGAAAACCACAAAGGTACGAACTTCATAGTAGAGACATTTTTAGAATCCAGTGGCAGTACATTAAGAAAGAAACAAAGGTTTAGAGGAGTAACAGTATTAAACATGAAAGTGCTTTGGAGAACGTGGAAGCTTACAAAAAAAATCTCCTTGCTCTGAAAGCCAGCACACAGCAACTGAACTGATAGCAGTCTAAGAAATTTCGTTGTCTCTTATTTGTTTAAGCAATTTTTAGAGAGGCTGAAGAGATTGAGGAGCTATATTAGAGGGTAGGGAAAGCAGGAAGAAGGAGAGGAATAGTACCTTTCCCATTCATACCCTCGTGAAATCTGCAGGACAACAAGCAGGGCAGGGAAAAGAAGAGGGAAACTTCTTTCCCTCAGGTAGTCAAATCTAGGTTTTCCCCTCCCAGCTGCAGAGTAACAGTGAATGAATTTAGATAATTGGCAATAATATTTTGTACAATACACAAGTGCTTTTCCAGTACAAAAGTCACTTGAATTCATATTTACACCACATATAGGTATTTGATGTTCTATAGACTCTAAGGTTAAGTTGCTCATGAACAAGACAGTTAACCTCTAACTAGGACTGCCAGCCAATGGGTCCCTCTACAATACAGAAAGTAAGTCCCAAACCTTGGGTTATGCAGGTATATCCATGTGCTACAATTAGCTGTATGTATACACACATCTCCCACTAAAACATTGACAGGGTCCTTCTCCTGAGGCCAGGCAGCAGCAGCTGCACTCTACTATACAGCACTTAACCTTCCACCTCCCCTGGGCTCCATGAGACACATTCACAGCCTGAAGACAAACACTTAGGTGGGGACAGGAGTTATTCACATTAGTTTCTGTTCAGACTGCCAAACAGAAAGCTGTAAGGGGCATTTTCATAATGGAAAATTAAGAGTATGTGGTGATTTCCTTTAGTAAAAGGTACAGGCATTATCCCTTCTGGGATACTCTGGCAATGGAAGGAGCAAACCTTGTAGTTTTGCCTGTATCACCTATTAGAAATGGCTCTTGGAGCTTCCCATACAGTGTGCAAACACTGTCCACAACTCGAAGTAACAAATGACTATGTTACATTTTTTTTCCTCCACTGAAAGAAGAGTTTTTTAGTTTTATACAGTGGCACATTAATTCATAAGGTGATACAGCAACATAAGCCAGGTAGTCAAATCTAGGTTTTCCCCTCCCAGCTGCAGAGTAACAGTTGTGTATAACACAGTAAACATTTCAGCAGATCAGGCCATGCAGTTAAATCAACTGGTGTGAATTAAGAGCATCGGGAATTAGAGTTCCCCTGCTCCAACACAGCAGTGTTAAATACACACATGCCTACCTGCCTCTCACCATGAGGAATGTAAATCAAAGTGTTCCTGACTGGTACCTCCCTATTCTGCATTTAGCCATATTAATAATGTCTTTTAAAATATTAAGTTATCTAAGTTATAGCTCACATTGCTGAAAGTCTAAAGAGAAATTGACCTGAACGAGTTGCTTTATAAACACCCCTAACCAAATAAACAATTTGTATAGAAACCGGTTGTCCAACCAAGTGAGGTTCTCTCACATCTGCAGTAGTTCAAATATGTCAGGCTTTGAAAATCCTGAAGGTAAGAGCCTAATATGGGATATTTCAGAAGACAATATAATTATATTCAGAATCACAGTATAAAGCAGCAGAGTGCTCTAATAGGTAGGATCATGAACTAAGGCCACCCTGGCTTTGTGCTTTCTGCGTAAAGCAATTTTCCTCTTTATTTCTTTTACCAGAGTCTTTCCTAACTACCTCACATACTTCAGGAATCTATTCAAGCAAGAATTTGCTATTTTACTAAACATTTATGCAGGAATTAACACAGTGGGAACCTAATTTAGTTCTGATCTCTAGGCTAGTGGAATAGTAAAACATATGCATACAGTAATAAAATAAATGTCTTCCCTGCTTTTAAGAATGATTTCAAAAGAGAAACAAGTGTGTCCTAGTTAGAACAGTTGGGACCAGTTTATTACTGTATGGGTGTAATCCAAAACTGTGTATTCTATAGCCTTCCATGCCATTTCCCAGAAACTGTTATCAACAGACTATTTCCACCCTCTGCCCAGAGCAGCCTGACTCCTCAGGCTATAAACTGGGTGTTAAGAGGCCTGTGAGATAGGAGGGTGCCCCCTGTCCTCACACCCATTGTGGAACTCCCCGCCCTGAGGGAGGTACTGGGCATTCCTGCCCGAACTGGAAAATATATAATCTTGGAGTCTTGGAACTTTTTTAACCACTTGTGGGATCCAGAGGAAGACTGCAGATCACCGCTCTCAACCAAACTGCAGATCACCGCTCTCGACTGGACTGCATCCACCACTGTTCAACCAGACTGCAACCATCACTCTCGACCGGACTGCAATCACCACTCTTGACCAGACTGCACCAGCACTCTCACCAACAGGTTTTCCCCTCTCCTTTTACTTTGGACTCAGGAGGCCCAACGAACACCACTCTGTTCATGCCCCAGGGTGCTGGGTTATACATTTGGGTTTTGTGGGTTAAAACCAATTGTTTGTCTGTATAATTGTACTTATTGTATTATTTTATTCAATTGTTATTCTGATTTATAATCTCTCTTTTGGGTTGGGTTCATTTCCCCTGCCGGTTTACCTTTAAACCAGCACAAAGTGTTATTCTATATGCATTCAGATTCTGCTAATCTAACCATGTGTTCAAGCAAACTTAAAATAATGCCCTATGTATTTTACAAGCATATTCTTTCCTTAAGACAGCATTCACACTGTGTTATAAAAAAAAAAAAAAAAAAGAAGAAAAGACAAACAATTAGTACCAAAATTTCTCACATACATTCTCTTCTCCTCAGACATCTTCCTTCTACTATCATTGGCTGTTATCAAATTACATTTGTATAGTTAACTCGGTTGTGAGACACCTGAAAACATTTAGGTTTAAGTAATGACAAAAAAAATTGGAATGCGTAGAACACAAAAGAAGTCTCAGTGGGTTATTAACATCTGTAACAAGCTTTAGATATTCCAAAAAGCTGGCAAAAACTCCCAAACAAGCCATCTTCTCCCCTGGAAATAAAACCCTGGTTAGTAGAATTCAAATACTGTAATGTTATGATAAAACTAGAAGTATGGTACATGTGCACCATTACCAAGGAACTCTTAAGCAGTAGCATTCTTGTAAAAGCAAAAAAAAAATTATTTTTAGAATGGAAACTTACTTGTGCATATTTTCCACTCCTATTACGATCATGATATAGTAGGAAATTCCACTTTGTATAACAAAATGTAAGGCATACCTAGGGGAAAAAAAACAAGCACCCTTACAGCGTTTTCTTTAAAGGCAATAAACTGCATGCATTTATTTAATGTGAAATTAAAGAGGTTCAAAGTTTAATCTCCCTTTAGCATAGCACAGACAGCAGCAATGAACAAAAACTACAGACTTATCTAGAATGCTTCAGCTCATAAACAAGCATATAGTTAATGTTGATAATCCTTAAAATACAGAGAATATGTGTCATAATACTTCCACGTGGCATTATTTCCTGTGTAAATAACATGAAAGTTTTCTGGTTTAATTTCCATATGCATCTTTTTACCCATTAACAACAATAGGCTCAGATAAGGCCAACAATGTCTTAGTAGCCACAATATCAGCATATGGTAAGATTTCCCAGTCAACAGAAATGGTGACCATGTCCAGCCAGTCTCTTTGTCCTGGGTTGTCAATAACTAATAAAGGCATACCAGTGATGACAGTCTCAAAAAATACAAACAAAAAAACCCTACACAGTAACAACCCACAGATTTTTTCATTAAGGTGCTCTAATCTCTTCTTATTTCTTTTCCACAGCTATCACAACCCCATTGCTTTGGGGGTTTGTTTTGTTTTTCCAAGGAGTTATACTTCAGTGAGCTATAGAGCACTGGTAGAAAAGCAGTGCCAGTGGTTGGGGAAAAGAACTGATTCTTGGTAAATTGAGTCTTTTTCACTCTTGTACTATAACTGTCTTGGTAGCACACTCACATGTGCTCAAGTGACGCACTGATCTAATTTTGGAATTTTTTCCCCATAAAAAGCTGTCATTATTTTGTTACAGTGATACTGTTTTCTTTCAGCTTATCACTAGCTATTTCCTAATTTAACTCCTCCTCTACTCACAAGGAAATGACTTCAAAGACTTTCAACAAGAAACCCAGTTCTATCCAGCTAAAATCCTACAGAGTGTACACATGATGAACTGAGGGGAAACCAGTCACTTGGACACAAATTGACCTTGAAAATCTTTACTTTTTATGGAAGGTCCAATCTGCACATGCTCCCATGCTTCACCAGTAGCTAGTCTCATCTAAGAAAGGACTACCCAAAATTCAACTACACATTTAGTATAGCAATTGCCAATTCAAAAAGTATTCACTTTCTTTTCTTATCAGCCACATATTAGCAATACTGTGTAGCAAAGACAGGCATTAGTAAAATGACAAAAATGTAAGTTTAAGAATTTGCTTCTTGTACAGAGAAAGGAGAATAAGATATCAAAGCCTAAAAGTGTGGATTGACATGGAGTATCATATCAGGATTGCAGTTGCTGAAAACATTTCTCTTTCAGAGTTGTTAACAATAGCAATATGATTGATCTTTGATTCAAACATTAAAGGGGATATATTGAAACACCACATGTAGTAGTAAATTTTAACCATAAACAAAGGGTATTCTGGTTCCTTTATCCTATTTGCTATTATGACAAGGGAATTATTCCTTCTCTTCCTCTCCTACACCCCCATCACAAGTACTACAAAGGCAACTGAAAACTAACACACTTGAAACTGAAGATGACAATATAGCTACTAATAAATATCCTTAAAAGGGTGCAGATTCCAAACTATTTCCCACATTTAGGTTTGCATGATCTTATCTCCAAATCTACAGTTACTGTTTTCTTATATAGTGTTTCTAGTAACAGTTTCTTTTTTGTTATATATGTGTTATAACACACATTATGGCACAATCAAAGTGTCACTGAAGGTATAGCACAGGCTTGAAACCTGTATGTAAACTTGATTCCTTGGGGAGGGGAACCAAACAAAACAAAACCCTCAAAAAACCTGTTCATACAATATGTACTTAAATAATAGGAAAAAGCACACAGCACAACACAGATACCAGGTTTTTAAAGAATGTATACTTTTAGCATATCAAATTATGTTCTTTCTTTTCAAGATTTTTAAAAAGCTTTTAGCGTCATGATTGCAAAATAGAAATTCACTGCTAAAATAATAGCTCTAAATATGATCCAAACCAAACTAGAATAATCTGGATTTCTACTATGGCATAAAATTTATCCCTTATTTCTTTTCCAGGGCATATTGCCAATGAGAGGCTTCCACAAAAATTTATTTATGTCTATTGGGGGTGGAGGTTGTTTCTTTCCAAAATCTCCCATACCCAAATTTCACATACAAATATATTGGTAACACTTTCTAATTACAAGTTACAATTAATGATTTCTGCTTCTAAAGCAATGGTTACATAAAGCTTATACACCTCTCAAAAAAACCACACATGATAGCACCTATCTCCCATATCATCCTCCTCATTTGGTACTAATACTGGAAGTCTTTGACATTAGATTGCTCTCTCAAAGCAGAATACCACGGTCAAATGTTTAAGAAATGGATGGGAGTTGTAAAATTTTATATAAAAGTAAATTGCACATGTAAATCTAAAGAATAAAGGTTACTGATTTCTTGTCCTGAAATTAAAAGTAATACTATCAACTAATGTTAAGAGGTCTCTGCAACATGCCAATATAGAGGCCAACACTCTGTATGTGCATCTTCCCACCTGCACAACAGCTTGATTAGTTCCCCATAGTTCAGTAACACTCCATAATAGCCAACATAAATGAGTCTTCTATACACTTAAAGCCAAGTAAGCACTTTGCTTACAATGCAATAAAAGGAAACTGGCACTTAATTAATCTTAAACTACCTTGGGAAAATGCAAGCCACTTAGTAAGCTATTTTTGAAGGAAAAAATATTCACAAAACTAAACTGATACCCTTTTCTAGCTCTACTAACATTCTGGTTTATAATACTGAAAAGATCAAGATACACAAACAGCAGACACACAAAACCTGTGTTTGAAAGAGAACCACATCTTTCCTCCAAAACATTTAAAAAAAAAAAAAGGCACAAAACACACAGAAATTGAGGCCAGCTCATTTCCAGGTGTTTTATACTACTAGGAGTATCATCAGTACCATGGTTCTGGCCACTCTTCCTACAAAAAGTCTGATTATATTCAATATTCAGAAAAAGATACAGCAAGTTCTCATGTGCTGAGTATTTATGGGAAATTATCTTAGTCATCACACCAGTGCTATGCCTCAAGAGAATACTTCTCCAGCAAGTTTACAGGAAAAAGCAGCACAAGTTAAACAAACTGCACCTGCTACCTGCTTCATCCACCCAAAACCACAGGCAGACAGTATGGTAGTTACCAATCTGCAAATGAAGATCTTTCAAAATTTGTGCACCTCATCAGAAAATTTGAGTTAACTTCTGTACACTTGCAGCAGCTAAAAAACCACAGAATTAGATAATAAGGTTCTTTGAAACACAGAAACAAAATTCTACAAGTCCCTGAAAAATGAATTTAAGTGCAACTTACCATCCAAAACAAAAAAGTGCAAGATAAAGGCCCAAGAGGGTTGCAACAACATGTCTTATAAATGGGCTAGTTTTGCTTGAATGAAGGTATGTTCGAAACCAAATAGCCGCAAGCAAGGCAAACAGTTGGCACACTACAAAGTTGACCTGCATAAAAAAGAAAAGAAACAAGTTCACACACAAATGTGTATTAAAAATTAACAGAAATATCCACACATTTTTAGCAATCTGCAGAACATTTTGCTCTGCCATGGTTCTTCTCCCAGCATGTCAGCCTAAATGAGCTTCTCCCATGAGCCCTTCACCTGCTAAGGCACAATAAAAAAGTGTTCCCTGAGCAGCTCAGAGGAAAAGATGTATCAAATTGTAAGGCAATCTGTGCATAAATCAAGAAAAAAATTCTGTCTTTTCCTGTAAATTTTCTAAATACCAAACCACTCTATTAACCATGAAATCATTTCTACTCTTCCAGCAATGTGAAGATCTGGGCTGGGTTTTTATTTGTTTTTTCAAAGTGAGCATGACTTGGAATTACATATCAGCTCCAGAAATCACTACAGTGGCCTGTGCAGAAGCAGGGCTCAGAGGAGTGCACTTCAGTGGTATGTAATCAGATAAACAGCTTGGTTGCACACTGGATTTTCTTCTTGTAGATTCGAGTAGGATAGTTTCAGAAATTCCTCTTCCCTTCAGGCCATTTATTCTAGAAGATAGAATATTTCTTGTATATTAAATATTTAAAGGTATTAGGGCACTGAAAGCAAAAGTGGAATTGAAAAAAACTAAGCCACTAAGTAAGAAGAATCATTCTGAGTGTGGCCTGAAAAAAAATTAACAGTAAAGGCATGATAAAGAAATAAATTCCTCAAATACAGCAACCATTACCAAAAGTGGTTTAAGCTACAAAAACCTGGATAAATCCCTTTATCTAGAAAATAACATTTCTCACTCTTAAGATTTTTTTTCTTGCATAGAAAACTGCCTAACAATTTTCCCAAGCATCCCAAATCATCACAAGCAACAGCTGAGGGACCACTGCTTCAGGTCATAAGCACTTCAATACATGAAACTTGTACACACTGCATGCTTGACCGGTCCTCCACACAACAGTGTTTTAGGCTCTTAGATGTGACTTCACTGAAATGTACATTTAATCTTAACACCACAGAGTACAATGACAATACTGTTTTTATGGTCATGACAGCAGGCCTAATATTGGTGTTTGCAGCAATTGTAGCACACTTGTAGTACTATAATTCAGCTAGTCCATTTCTTTATCATTTTTCAACCACGCTTCAGGCTGTAATAGGTAAAGGTGAGAGTATATCAACTGGGTTATATTTAAAGTAGAAATTAAGTAACACCAATGACTACAGAACTCTCATCTTTGTAATAATTGCAGATTCCCCATTTCCAAATCCAAGGATAATTTTCCTTTTTCTGAGCCAATCCAAAACCTTCTGTAATAACAAGCTACAAAAGCATTAAGTGCTAATAGGGAAAGAGACTCAAAAGCAGGGCTGCTTGTCTTAATAGGAGCAGTTCCCTAAACTAAACTGTCATGTACAGTTTGCCATCCATTCTCTTACTCCTACATTTCTATTATGCTTTTAACAGTATTTGAAAAATCCTAAATAAATGAGGGGATATTCTTTCAGGGCATAACTTGACCTGTTTTCTCTCCTTTATAAGCAACGATGCAAATGAAACAGAATGATGTTTATAACTCAAGATGATTCTATGGACTTAGTGGAAAAGTTTCATACAAAAAAGTCAAGTTAAATGAACCACTGAAAGGGAAACAAACTGATAATGTTTTAGAAAAGAGGGCAAGAAAGAAAAATTTAAAAAATTAATTATTAATTCAGTATCAACATTTCTATGAATATTTATTACAGAAATTACTCTATGTATACCACAAAGCACATTTCTGAGCCAGAGAACTCTCACCCTAGACATCCTAAAAGGGAAAAGGAGACAGAGAAGAAAACTGAATATTCACAGATATGCAGTGAAGCTGAGGTGAAGAGAGAGAGGGAAGAAATGGGCCTGAGTACCTGCCCTTAAGTGGACAACTTTGCACTGCTGGTTTTTCTGAATTTCCAGACATCAGTGCTTTGGCTGCATTACAGATAATTTACCAGCTGGTATCACATGATGTCCTTCAGATTACCACTAAAAGCAAGCTGGCAAGACCCAAGGGAGAAGAGAAGTCATCACCCAGCTCCTACTGTTACCATGACAAAGGGTAGAAGTGCTTGGACTCGTAGACCAGCCCCACAAGCAAACTTCCAGAGATGTCAATTCCTTAAAGGTAAGATTTCCGTGGGGAAAAAAAAGTCTGATGTAAATCCATGGAATGATAAGTTTCACCCTGAGCAGTTATAATTTAGCATATATACAAGAGAACAAGACCAGAATTTTTTACCTCTTCAGGTTCAAGACATCAACAGCTCAGCCCACAAATGTAGCACCTCAAAGTCACATAGAGAGAGCAATGTGTAATGGAAAGTTATGTGCACGTAAGAATAAAAAACATGCAATTATAATGTAAGTTATCAGCACTAGTTATTCAGCAATGAATAATGTAAGTGCATGTTAGACATACTGAGCTATTACAAAACCTGCTGTATGTAGCCAAGCAATTTCAAAATTAAATACATTATTTTTGTTCAAAACCAGTTGTACAGCCAGGGCAGTCAACAGGCACTGTTCATGCCAGATGTAACAGTAAAATGTGAACAAAAATTCCCAGTTTCAGCATTTGGAGCAGCTACATAAAACACAAATCCATTATATCATTAACTGCATTAAGTATCTACACAAGAAATTTTCCATTTGTGATCTCTGCAAAAGTCAATAGAAAGTTTAAAAGAAAACTTCTAAACACATTTACTTTAGTATTTAAAAAAAATTAAATGTAAGTTATGACATGCTTTTGTAAAAACAAAAAAAACAAAGTTATTGCTTAGAAAAAAAGTGTTTAAGGGATCAATTCTTCACATAAACAAAAAAAAAAAAAAAAGGTCACCTACTGCCTCAAGGATTTTCACCATCAAGAGGAAGTTTTAACATAACATTTGATTTGAACAGCTAGAAATCTCCAACTTTAAAACACAGGCAGCATCTTTAATAAACCAATAAAGAAATTTAAGTCCACAATAAAAAGAAATATAGAAGAAAAGTTTATTTCTTCTGCAAAACTAATTTTAATATAGGCAAATTTTACCCACCAATTCAGATTTTAGACTAAGCTTCCTCTTCATATCAGCTATATTTTAATATCAAAAGCTAACTGCTGCAGTCAAGCCCTCCAGAATTCTGCTACTTCACAGCACAGAAGGCATTTGCCTCATTCAGAAAAGTAGCCAGAGAGGGAATTTTACTGATACAGATAATTCCTAACTGGACGGCACAAGTTAATCATACAGGCCCACAGAGTCTCCAATCCACTGAAAAGCAGCAACACAATGTCAAGGTTTTGCTTCCTGGCTGTAGCAAGGTATCAAGAGGCACCCAAAGAACAATATGTACTATAAAGTCCTCACGAGTAACTGGTTTAGAGGGTGAAGTACCAAAGATGATTCAGGAATGTTGCATTTTACTCTTTCTTCTGTCAATGACCCACACAAACTCTTCAGAAGTTATCTTGTCTTTGTGCTTCTCTATTTTCTCATTTTTAACAAATTTTCTCCTATCAGAAGAAAAATAAGTATTCAAACGTTAAACTGCAATGAATGCCTGTGGCCTCAATAACACACTCTGGATGAATTAAAACTGATATGAAGGTTTTGTTTGTGTTTTTCTGTGGATTTTTGTCTGTTGTTTTGTGGGGATTTTTTTAAAGTTGTTTTTGAAAAAAAATAAGAAGGCAGTTTAGTTCCTACTGCTGATGAATTCGGCTTTGAAAAAACATTACCCAAATATAAGCAGAAGCACTGAAGCCTACCTGATCATATAAGCAGAAGCACTGAAGCCTACCTGATCATATGCAGAGCCTAAAATAACAGTTTTAAGATGCAAGATGCTTCATATGCAACAGTCAAGAACCTGTGGAGATGACAATTCTGCAGACAGAGATTTAGAAGTTCCCCCCCAACTGACCTCCCCTCACTTTGCCACACCATGGTACATTTCCTCCATGGAATTCAGCTTTTCTGAGCTGCAAGATGTCAGCATTACTTGTCTCCCTGTCTAGAGTAATTTTGGCCCTCCATTCTACCACAGAAACAAAGTTATCATGAATGTTTCCTGCTTTATGTGACAGGGCTAGTGAGCAAGGTGCACTGAGCAGCGTTCCTCTTCTACCTTTAGCTCTACTTTTCAAGAACTGTAGTTATTGAAAAAAAAAAAAAAGGGGCATTTTAAGAAAAAATAGAACATGAACTACAAAAACTGTGAAAAGAGCTCTTTCAAGAGTTTGGAGATCAAGACATACTGTACGTACACTTTAAGAAGCACTGATTATAAAGCTGAGGTTTTGATATTTTTTCTAAATCTACAGGACTACTTTAGCAGTACCATTTTAAACACAACCCCCCCCAAACATCCTACTTGTTGACATATATTTGTAAAAATCGCCAAACCTTATCATAACTAATGAAGCATCAGTTTTGCCTTGTTCCTCAAATGTCATTATTTTCTTGTTCTTGCTCCAAGTTAAGTCAAAACCCTTTACCTTTTCCAGCAAAATATGAATGAAAACAGGAACAAAAACAGGAATGAAAAACATCTACAAGTATTCACAGAAAGCTTGTTATAATATGAGAGAGCTGATGCTTCTCCACTCAAATCAGTCCAGCAGTTTAATTACCTAGGCAGCCTCATCTCCTCGGATGGTAAGATTGACAGAGAGTTAGACAACAGGTTAGCAAAGGCACAGAGTGCTTTCGGAAAACTCCATAAAAGAGTTTGGCGAAATAAACACTTGAAGAAAAGTACAAAGATCAGTGTTTACAGAGCCATAGTGCTGTCTACTCTCTTATATGGATCTGAATCATGGGTCATCTACCACCACCACCTGCAACTCTCAGAACGCTTCCATCAGCGCTGCCTCCGTACAATCCTAAACATCCACTGGTCAGATTATGTGACCAATACATCTGTTCTAGAACAAGCAGCAGTCACAAGTATTGAGGCCATGTTGCTGAGAACACAGCTGCACTGGGCAGGGCACATCTCCAGGATGAAGGACCACCGCCTCCCTAAGATCCTGCTCTATGGAGAACTTGCAACTGGCTGCTGCATGAGAGGAGCCACAAAGAAAAGATACAAGGACTCCCTGAAACAACATCTCAGCCTTGGCCATATTGATCAACATAACTGGTCTACTCTGGCCTCCAATCGGGAGGTCTGGAGACACACCATCTATAACACTGCTGATGCTCTTGAGAACACACACAGGATCACTCTCGAGGAGAAAAGACAACACAGAAAGAATCGTGCCTTGCAGAATATACCACCTAAGGAGTCTTTCTGCTGTGCCTTTTGCAATCAAACTCGTCTATCTCGTATTGACCTTTTTAGCCACCAGCGTGCCTGTAACAAATGTGGGTAGAGCCCTTCCCAAATCTTTGTTTGCGAAGCTGAGCCATGATGATGATGATGCTTCCCCACAGCAATAAGATAGCACTATTGATGGATATTCTTCTGTCCAATTTCTAACCTTCATCCAGTATAAAAGGAACAACTTGTACAATTATCCAATAACTGCCTAATGCCAAACCACTCAGAGTGAGAATAACTATTATTTGAAGCCAGTGTCAATTTTCAAACTACTTCCCATAAATTGCTGCACTGATATTAAAGGGGGGAGGAGGAGGGGGGGAAGAAAGATAGCATTTTCCACAGTAAAGCTGAAAAAAGCAATTCCATGGCAAGGATAAAAATCGAACTGTTTGCTAATTTTCTTCAGGGCAGAAATGTCAGGAACAGGAGTTTAGAGACACTGGCATGGGTACTTAAGAGTAATTCATAGAACGTTTCAATTAATAGTGAGTGTCTTACATGATGAAAATGTAACTAATTAACACTCCTGCCCTGAAGTCTCAACTTTACTTCATGGGTGAAACATGAAGAAATGGAGGATAAGCAGCAGTGGTTACTTTGGAGTTGTATCAGGATGGGAGACATTTGTGTTAAGGCTGTATATTCTTTGTAGCAAAGACAGTATTACTAAGTGTTTATACAGTATCCAGCAAAGGGACACTGTTTTTCAGATTAAACTTCCAAGCACAGCCTTCCAATAGCAGCCACTTCCTTGAAGTGCATACTTTAACATTTGTGTTAGTCAACATTAACATCACTGGTAAATGCTTTTTAATATTGTATAAATATACTTCATCTTCACATTAATTTATTGGCAGTGGAAAGGACTTACTCATCAGATTCTAAATGTTTTCTTTACAGGCTGGTTTCAGTCCAAAACATCAAATGCAGTCTTGATACAGGTTAATAATAGGATTTCTACTTTCAGTAGTAACTCCCAATTTCTAGTTTGGAATTCTTAAGTATGCTGCAGAGAGTGAAGCACACCATGAAGAACGTGATGTTGGCAATAGTAATCTGGTTTGTGCAATAAATGAGCATCAAATCCAATAAGCTTTTTCAAAGAGGGCTTACTAAATCATTACTCAGAATTACTCTAGGAAAAACGGTATGACCAGAGATGTAAAATGAAACATCAATGTACACATTTTATAGTGAAAACAACCAAAACTAATTCATTAAGGATAGGAAGATGTCAGCTGAAGGGTGTTCCCTCTGACAGGCTCTTATGGTTTTGGCATTACTGAGTTGTCACACATAAAAGCTATTTATTCACAGGAATAGCTAAAATCTAGGAAGCACGTTTGTGAATTTGTGAAATTGAACTAAGAATGCTTGGGGTGTTTTGCTTGTGTGTTTTGTTTTCTTCTCTCTTCAAAACACTTGCTTCTCTTAAACAAGAACTGGTTTGGCCAGTTAAGGACTGCAGAACTCAGACTACCAGGGAAAAAGGGTTTACAACCTCAAGACACCAAGCCTGGCATTATGTTGGCAAAACACAGTTCCAAAGACCAACTCAGCTACTGTGCTATTACAACCAGGGCTTTTTAATCACATACTCATGGTGCACATGCACATAGTGAGATGAAATCAAAGTCTCTACTCTGTCACTTATATCAGCAGTATACAGGATATTCAAATGATATTCTTATTTTAATGCTCAGAGAGCCACTACAATATCTGAAATTTTGTAAAAACTTTACAAGCTACTCACTTTCCCAGCCATTTTAAAATAAAGCAAAATAACATCTATGGAGGTACCTTTACTGAATGCAATCAGAAACTGACACTTTCTCCATTAAGAACTACCTCAGTACAGTTATATTCCACTGTATATTCAGTACAATTATATATTATATTCAGGTGAGAAACTGAAATCCATCTGAAAACAAGCAACAGACATGGAAAGTAACACTCCCTTGTCCCTATAGCCTGCAGAAATCCAGTAATGGCAGTAGTCCTTTTAATTAGCAAGTAAAACAAATATTCCCCATCTTTAAAATGGTCATCTTCTCAGTGCTCTCCCAGTGGCAGGTTGTGGGGGGAAGAAGAGGGCTCCACTATGCTCTCACTTGAATGCACTACTGTTCAACTCAGACTCTTCTCCTCCATGTCTATTATCCTCCAGCTCTTCCCAGTTCAGGAATCATCTGCATGAAATCAGCCAAGCATCTCCAAGCACCACAACAGCAGCCCTGTAAACATTTGCAGTATTCAGCAATCCATACAAGTAACGAGCACTACTTTGAGCTGTTAGAACTTTTCAAATTAATTCAATTTTAATAAAATTTTAGTAACATTTAGATAAAACATTTTTATATAGAAGCATAATTCTTACATTCAATTCCATTACAGATAATCATTTGTCAACATATTCTAAGGCTAGATCATCTACAAATCTTCTAGCCGTCACTGGGCTTCTAAAATTCCTGCAGATTCATGGTGACATCAAATTCTTTCTGGCCTTTCCATCATGAAGAATAAAACACCATTCATTATAGTTTGAACCTTCAGCCCACTTTTTCAATGACATGCTTAGTCTACCAAATTATTGGGTTTATATATGTCTATGTGTGTAAGATTTACAAGAAGCAGTAGAATCGAGAGCACTACTCAGCCAAAAGGTAGGTCAGAAAGATTAAGAATGATCTATACAGGTGGCATTACAGTGTAGAAAATACCACTGTAGTTATACAGCCAGTGTGCTCACAAACCATGTTTCAGAATAAGAGCACCACCTTCTTCAGCTTAGGTCACTTTAACTGGAAATAAAAGGAAACACCAAAATCCCAACTACAGGGAATCGCACCATTACAGCCAAACCAAAATAGCTTCTTCACCTTTGGATATATTATTGATATATTATTCTAGAATAAAAAGCAGAGCTGTGGAAGTTTTCCTTTGCAAAAGATGACTTAGCTGCCAAAAACATCACTTAAAACAAGCAAGCATAACTAGCATTTATCTAAGTTTGCAGACATATTGAAATTCTCAAACAGATCTGCTCACTTGAATGAGTGCTAAGAGGCTAGTAATGTTGATTCAACTAATGTTGAATTTCAAGTACTTCCCAAAGGAAAGAAGGAAAATTAAATACCCACATGGAAGAGTTATATCAATATTCTTTGTAAATTAAATACTGTAAAGATACATGCATCAAGCAAACAGATTTTCATCCAGATACATGTAGTTTCCCTCACCTTTCAGGAGAAAAATAAAACTCTACAGTCTAGTCTCCATTGTTCAAAAGCTTGGAAAACAAAAACAAAACAAAACAAAAAAACCCCACCCAACCTGGGCAACTGTTACTCAGGAAAAGTGCATGTTAGTCAAAATAATAAATGTGAAGAAAATATGCTGTAATCAAGGCTGCAAAGGATGTATCACAGTGTCTCATTAGGTTAACACAGGAACAGGTAAACAGGAGTTAAAAGTCAACAAATGTCAGGGCTACTAAGTGATAAAGATGACTCATCTTTTTCAGCTTTATCAGTTTCCAACTCTTGCTTTAAGCCAGCACAGTACCCAAGAAAAAGGCCACAGTGAGAAAAGATCTACATAGCTGTGGTACAACAGATTTACAGCAGTAACCCTTCAGAAGAAACAGAAAGCAACACAGTGGTAACCATGTATTCAGTAAGTTACTCGTCATCTTCCTTTATGCCTTATTGTTTTTTCTTTATTAGCCTTTTCTTTGAGCTTTTCAGTATTTCTTTTCAACATCCCAGAACTGCAGTATTTTCACAGCAACTTCTGAACTCTGTTTTGAATTCAGAAATGGTTTGTACTGTCATGATCACACCTGAGTAAATATTCATACTTATACCACCTCAGTGAATTGCCTAAGGATGGGAAAAACAATTTGACAGAAAAAAAAAAAAGGCAGGTCATTAAAAGTTGTTCAGGTAAAGAATGTTTAGTTTAGATGTTTACTGTAGAAACTTTAGGCTGTAATTACATGGGAGGTTTTCTGCTGCTTTGCAAAAACCTGGAGAAAACACATCTGGTATGGAAACATGACAGTACATCAGAATGAAAATTCACTGCTGCCTCCCTTAAAAAAAAAAAAAAAAAATCAAAGTAGCTCTTTAGTTTACATCCTCACAACTATATTCATGAGCCTGAATTAAATAGAAACAATTCTTTCTTGCACTTAATCTTTCTATCACTTAATAAATAGCTCATCTTTTCTAACACTATAACCAGTGCCTGTTTTCTTTCCAACACTATTCATTACAGCTTCTACTTCTTCCTTCAACATGGTCACTTTATCTTGCCAATTTTTCCTCTTATCCCAACAATTTCCTCCTTCTCTACAATTTTTCATTGCAGAGTTATCTCGATAACTTGATAATAGGTAGAGAGTTAAGTCAATACCTAAACACTAATACTGAGACCTGGGAAAGGCATCACTGCAGGGAGACTACAACCCTTCTGATGACATATTCTCTCCCTTCCAATAGTTCAAAGGGAACTTAAGAAACCAGTAAAAACTTGGCTAGCAAATCCAAACAATTCAAAACATCCAGTCACTGAGAACAGTACTTACAGAATGAAGAACAGGACTTTATTTCCAGCTTCTTTTCACCCACTACAGTCTACCCTCATGGGAGATCATGCCTTGCTATCCACCCTTTGCTATCCACCCGTTGTTCTCCTGACTGCTCCTAGGAGCAGATAAGGAAAGTACGGCATAAAGTAGGGGTACAACTCGCTTACCCTACCACTCCCTTGCCTTCAATGTTTGGATTTTACACACCCATGAATGCTACTTTTACTCACATCTATTATTTCAAGTTTCCTGGGTCACATCCAAAAAAAAAATAATCAGTAACAAGCTGCTCTGTATTCCACAACTGCACACAAGGGTCTAAGAATCAATGATGGAAGAAAATAAAACTTGGGACACTTCACTCTTTTTTTGTAATTTGATATTGCTTCAGATAAATGTTAGGCCATCTAAATTCTAGACAGCTATATAGGACAAACATTTTGATATCCACTCCATGTTTAGACAAAAAGGTTTTTATCAGGCTAAAACATTTCAGCCCTGAGGAGGCTACATTATGTTGCCTTGGCAGAAAACAAGCTAAGGCATCACTAATGCCCAAAATTTTGTGAAGTAACAGATCTAATTAGGAGACATATCTAGATGTGCCCTGCAGGCAAATCAGGCACATACTGCTTCTCAGCAACGATTCCCTAAACCAGCTCCAAACCTGGCCTTATCCCCAAACTACAGCTGTGCTCACCTCCAAAGCATCAAAATAAAGGAGAAAAAAACTGCAGATACATCTTGCCTATTATATGCATGTAAGATATACATATTTCATAGATATATACAGGGAAAAAAATTCCTGCCCACTCTCCTTGAGGGCATCAAGGTGAAACACGAGGGCTCAACATAAGTCAGTGCTATTATGCGGAGCAGAGTGTGCTAAGGGCATGTTGAAAGCAACTTGGGTAACCCTCTGCACAAGGAAGCATATGCAGAAAATTATGCAAAGGTGTAGCAAAATGGCCTGAGATCACTAAGGAAGTTCATGTGATTTATACAGTTCACATTTAGGAGGACCTGGATTTTTATGCCTATTCTTATTAAAAAAAGGTCAGTTTAGATTCTTTGAAGATTGATGGCACTCACGTAGAAAATCGTATTTATTCTACACAAATGAGCAAATTTAACCAAATAAGAGCTAAAATTAGACTGGGGAAAAAAAAAAGACAAATGTGGAACTAACAATTTTTTTTTCTTTCAGTTTTATTGAAAAAACACTGCTTGTCTTTACATGCTGGATTTTAAGTGAAGTGCATAATCATAAGCATGACATTTTATTAGGTCCACATATCTTCACACAGCTATACTGTTAGCAGTTGGAGCCACATTCTTTCTTTTCTTATCTAGAAGAGAAGCACTGAAATTATCTTAGTTCAGACCACATTTCAGGATCTCAAGTTCAATCTCTTAGACAACCCATGTAAAAAGTTGATGCTTACATATTGTCATAGTCAGTCTCATATCTCCCCTGCTCAGCTATTCCTCTACTACAACTTATCTGTTTCTACAGCAAATGAAGGGCAGTAATAACATCTGCAATTTCTGCCCATTTTCGGTAAAAAATTTTGCTCCCTCTGGTGGAAGCAGTGAAAGCAAAGATTATTCTCTGAATTCACCTTACCCTACAGAGACCTGAAAGCCAAGATGAAAGCTTCTCTCTCCTAAAATCATTGTCACAGTGTGGTGGTTTGGGCTAGGCCTTCTTTGGTGACCAGTTTGTAACCAAGGAAGGGTCCAGATTTACCCAGTATTCCCTACGATTTTTACGTAAGCCAGGCTATAAGAAGAAAGGAGGAGAGGCCTTCGCTCTCTCTTTTTCCTTCCGGTGGCTTGGAGGTGCAGGTTCCCTGCTGTTGAGTCTGCCGGGTTGGGGAGCGAGGCCTGGTAGGGCCTTGTCGACCTTGGGAGGCGGAGGTTGCCGGCGATCATCCCGGAGCGACTCTCAGTTGTCCCAAGGAGAGTGGTGGGATATATTTTCTTTGCTAACTCTTAGTTACTAGATCTCGGGCTACTGATTGGGATATATATATATATATATATATATATATATATATATTATTTTGGTTTTGTTCCCTTTCCCTTCCCCCTTCCCCTTCCCTTGTGAAATTCTATATATTTTTTTTTAAATTGTATATATATTTCAATTGTAACATAAGTGTAAATATATTTATATATATCACTTTAGCTGTCTCTCTTGTTTCGGGTTTTCTTAGTTGGTTGGTTTTTTTTTTTCCTCCCTCTTCTCCCTGAGGTTTGGGGGGGGGGGGGGGGGCTTCTGGTGGTAAGGTTTGGAGACTTGGCAGGGAGCCAGCTTCAAACCATATCACACAGTAAATTTAAATCTTTCCAATTTAATGACAAGTAAGCTGACAAGTTATCAGGAAAAGTAATTTGGCAACAGAAATTCAGCAAGATAGTGACAGAATTAGAAATGGACCAAGGTCCAACACCTTATTTGTCAAGCTTCACCTTAGAGAAAGAAAAAAGCAGGAGAAACACAGATATGACATGAGAACAGATAGGAAAAACATAAGGCTAGGTGAGAGACATAACCACAGTGAAATAATTTAAGTTGCAACCTTGATCTATTACACAACATGTGATATTCTACCAGCCAAGTTTTTACAATGAACCTTCCAATACTTCTTGGGAAGCTGTCAGGGGTGGAAAGGACCTAACTACTTTTATTCCCTCTCTCTCCCCTAAGAAGACAGAAGGAATATTGCTGTACATTAATATTTATTCACTCATTCATTAACTTTAAGGACTCAAGGTGATAGTTGTCGACAGAATGCTTTCTTTGCTGAGCAGGCAACTTAGGTTCTCCAAGACATGAAGATACAGTTTTTATGATGCTTTTCACTCCCAAGCAGTGATTTTTTTTTCCTACTGCAAAATAAAAGGTATGTAAGGTTGCTGTAGGTTCTTGCTCACACCAAGCATCTTCCCTTGCATCAAATGACTAAAAATAACAGAAGAATTGGCACAAAAGGACTATAAAAAAACACATTAGCTTTTCCAGATAGCCATTTCAGTTAACTTGGTGCAAGACAAAACAAGAGCCAATGGAAGGGTTAATATAGCAACAAATTACTGCATAATGCCTTGTTGGGGGATACACACAAGGGGAAAACAAGCTTTCCATTCCCTTAGCTACCTAGTACTCCAATACCAAAAAGAAAGGTCTAGCAACAGCAAACTCTTAAAGCAACAAAGCTTCTCTTTTGCAACACAGATGAGCACATAGAGGAGACTGCTGTGTCAAATAGCTCTAGTGGAGCTCATCTTTCATCTTTTGCACTGATCTCCAACGTGCACATAACCAACACCATTCTCAAACAGATCTCTACCTCTAGTTCTGCCAAGCACTAAGTCAAAAAGTAACCGATTTCTCACACTTGATCCACATAGAGATGTGGATCTGATTGATCAATCTTAGAGACAGCAGCTTCACCTTTAACTTACATTTCTCCTTCCATTCACTGCCAAATAGGCAAGGTTCTTCTCTTCATTGGTTTGAACATCCAGAGAATGGAATACTGTCGACACATGCTACCTGGATTTGTCTTCCAGGAGTTACATGCCTTAGCAGGATAATTAGATAGCAATGACTTAAATCACAATTTAAGTAACATTTTTGATACAAAGATTAGTATCTGCTTGTGGTCTAAACTGAAATACAGAAGTGGAGAAACAAAACCCATTCATTTCCAGCAGTTCCAAGAGCTGGTACTATACTGGAGTGCCCCTTTCAAGCAGCTGCTGTATTGGTATGACTGTAGTCATAGTACAGATTTGGATCAATGGTAGAAATAACCTACTAACCAGAAAACTTTTATTCTTCTGTTATTTTTTCAAAGCATTGCTACATTTTCATACTGACTACGTGCATAGTATCACCAAATGTCACGCACAATCTTCAGGCAAACACACTAAAGAGTATCAGCACTTTCTTCTCTGCCCTCATTCTCTCCTTCACTATCTTTGATTTGATTACACTGAACACATTTCACATTCTTTCTGTATTACAAACTTACTATCAAGATAGTTTATTGTAACCTCAGCTCAAGAGTCTAACTTTTCTTTTTTTTATCCATTATAGATGTATTCTCCTCAGTGCAGCATAACTTTATAACTCTTCAATTCACACTCCAGTCACAATCAGTGCTCTTCATATGCAACTGGACCTGTATTATGTATAGTCCACTGATGTCCAAAAACAATCTATGTCTGACTTCTAACTGCTTATAACTGTCTTCTAAACTACACCTTTAGTCATCCTCCATTGTGATTACTCCCAAAAGCTTCAACAGAGCTCAAAGCGTACTTCATAAAACCTTGGCTTTACAGGAGCATCTGTTGAGAAACATTCAATACAGGGAAGTTTTCCAGGCTTTGATAAAAAGTAACTTCATTGTCATCAAAATGCCATATCCACAATATTTAAAACAATTTTGGTAGAAGCCACACTATGTCATAAAACAATTAAATTTATGACTGCTATTACGAGTAGATAATTATACACCACCAGCATCATGCCATAAAAAGATAGTCAACTCTTATTTAGCTTGCAGCACCCTGTAGAAGCTGCATACTTTATGGAAATAAACACATGGCACCTGGCAAGAGCAGATTACAGCTTGCAGGTATGAGGCACCCAGCCACGTGGTGCCATCGATCCCAGCCACAGGTATCGTTGCCAGGGGTGCACAGTATCCGTTCCATCACTGCAAGCTCAATTTCAACTTGCCCGCTTTCATCAGTTTTCTAGAAGGTACTTTTTCATGTGCATCCTTAACTAGGGCTCCATTCAAATAAACAGCTAGGGGAGTAGGGCAGGAAAAAGAAAAAAAAGAATAAGTGTGTAGCTCAGTCACTTCCTAAATGCTTTCACTAGACATGCTCCTTCTTTTGTATTTTATTTCCAGTTACTTTTCTCACTTATTAGGTATATTTCATAAAACCAAACCATCAAAGTCTCTCTCTACAGAAGCACAGACCGTTTTCCTTGATGTGTTTCACTCACACATACATTAATGGGGGCTTTAAAAAAAAAAAAAAAAATGAAATTCCTAACATGGAATTTCTTGGTGCTGCAAAATTTATAGGAGAAGTTACTTCAGGTTACTTTTCTTATGTATTCCTAAACACATAAATATTGTGTAGATTTAGGAGGTCTAGACCACTTCCCCCATAAGCAAAAATTCTGGTCCAACTTCAGTGATTAAACTCTGCAAACCTCAGTTTCCCAATCTTATCTTGTGATCTTCTGATGCTTTGTGAAGACAACAGGAATAACAGCCTTCAGGAATTTTTATATCACTGGGACAATAGATACCACAGAAATGCTCTGCCTCCAAAGTACATACGGACGCCCAGTAGCATTGTGTGCGGCGCACATTTTTAACGCCGCGTGTAAAACCCCCTGGCAGGCGCATCCAGGCGCAGCGCGCTGCTTTGCATTGGCAATTATTACCCAACCTTCGCATCGCTGGAGCCGATACCGGCCCCGCTCCCAGCTGCGGAGGCACATCTGGCCGACGCGCGATGCCAACAAGTTGGGGCGCGGCAGGGCCGGGCGGGACGCGGGTGGGATGCGGTGGGATGCTGGACCGGGCGGGGCGGGCGCACCTGCCTGCGGAGAGCGGCCGCGCCCCGGCGCCCCCCGCCCGCGGAGGGGAACCGCGGCCGCCTCCCGCTGCGGGCGCTGCCCGCCCTGCCCCGACCCCACGGTCGGACGGACAGATGGACGGATGGAGGGGCCGCGGGGGGACGGCGCGGAGCGGGGGCGCGGTGCGGTCCCTCCCCGGCGAGCCCCCGGGAGCGGCGGCGGCGGGGCGGGCGCCTCCCCATCCTCACCTGGTCGACGGGCAGACGCACGGCGTTGCTGAGGGGCTGCAGCAGCGTGGAGCCCGTGGTGCTGGTGGCCATGGCGAGGCCGGGCAGCCGCTCCCCGCGCGGGCTCCCGCGGCGGTGGCGGCGGCAACAACGGCGGCGCGAGCGGCCCCAGCCCCGCACGGCGCCGTGACAACAAGGGGCGGGCGCGGCCCCGCCGCTGACTGACAGCGCCGCCGGCCAACCCGCGCGCGAACCCGTCGCCGACTGACAGGCGGGCTCGCCCAATCCCCGCCCCCCGCCGGGATGGGCGGGACCAGGCGGACCCGCCCGGCGGCCGCTCTGCGCTGAGGGCGGGCGGGGCTGCGCGCACCGCGCAGGTACCGCGCAGGGCTCTCGGCGGCCGCGCCCGGCCCGAAACTGCACCTGAGGGGTGTTAGCTTGGACATTAGGAGGAATTTCTACACAGAAAGAGGGATTACACGTTCGAAGGGGCTGCACAGGGGGTGGTGGAGTCACCACCCCTGGAGGTGTTTAAGAAAAGACTGGATGAGGCACTCGGTGCCATGGTTTAGCTGACGTGGTGGTGTTCGGTCATAGGTTGGACTTGATGATCTCAGGGGTCTTTTCCAACCTAGTTGATTCTGTGATTCTGATCTGTGCCCAGGTGTGCAGGACGAGCGCTGAGGGCGTGGGTGGTGATGGATGCAGGACCTAATGGGAAGCGGCACCTTCCTGAGCGGGGTGAGGAGGCAGGGACAGCCGGACAGAGACAGCGGGACAGGGAGTGCGGTGCCGGCGCGGTCAGTGCCCAGCAGTACAGGTGGCAGCTGTGGATGCGTCTGTCACAGAAGGTAACACAAAACCGTGTGGATGCAGATAAATGTTGAGATAACAAAGAGCCCAGCCGCTCATCCAGCTCCGAAACATGGCCACTTCGCTAGGACGAGCACACGGGCACTCAGCAGCTGCGTACACAGAGGTGTGCAATCGGATATGTCTGTCACGTATTGGCCTCATAAGCCACCAGCGTGCCTGTAACAAATGTGGATAGAGCCTTCCCAAATCTTCGTTCGCAAAGCCCAGCCATGACATGACACATGACACAGAGGTGGGTGAGTGGTGGATACACACAGGACACGAGGGTGGCCTGGAACCCTGAAGTAGTTGCAAAAAAAAAGGGTAAAAATATCCCTGTTCCTTCAACCACCCATTGAGTTAAGGAATTCTGCCTATGGCTGTAAGCCACAGTTTTTAGTTTATTAGTGGCCTGTTTCTTAAGTACAGAAACCTGACATAACATAAGCATGAGTACTTTTTCTGTGGATTCAGTCTAGCAGTGCCGTTTCCTTAAAAAAAGCAAGAAGTGACGCAGTATTGCCAAAAGTACTGAATTGGTACACAGGACAACTCTTCCACCTATCCAGTCAACACTACACAATGTGAAACAGTGAGGTCTTGAGTGAAGGCACCATGTTAGGGAAGTGCAGCGAACTCTGTCAGATGAGCTGGTGCAGTAGGCTACTTCTTAAATCATTCTGGTTTAGTGCCCTGCCTGCCTCTTTTAGATTAGAGCTTTCTCTAGACTTTTTCTTTCATATGAAAGAATTGAAATATTAGTTGTTCTAAAAGATGTGGTGAAGGAGGTTCTGAAGGAATATTCTGCTCTTATCCATAAAACTGCTCAAGAACCCTGTGTCTCTTGAGATAAAACTGCAGTTATTCCATGCACTTTATCAAACGTTTTTTATAATTATTGTGTGTTACACCTCTAAACCACACTGCAATCAGCAATTTTCCCTCAACACAAAAAGCATGACAGACTTGAAAGTGTGTGAAAGATGAAATGCCTTGACCAACATCATGTTAACAATCTAAATGTGTCTCAAGTAGTGGCTAGGTGTAGTGTTTTACATAACCTTGTAAGTTCATGTTTAATGCTAATTGGTAGTAGCAGAAAAGTGGAGGTAAGTGTAATTATCTGAAAACACACATTGTTTCTCTTTCTGAATTGCAGACCTCACTCTGTACTTATGTTTTAGCTTGTGGTAAGGTCTTTTGTCTGCATTTAAAGAGACTGGTTAATAGGTGCAAATAAGTGGTTTTAATTAGATTTCTTCACTGCATGACAGGCAATTACAACTGTGGTAGCATATGCAGCTTCAGAAGCAGTAGCATAATGTTCTTGTAATAAAGCAATGAGAGCTGCTTTCAGAAAGGAGAAAAAACCCCAAACTTTTCCCAATTAATTCTGAATTGGAAAAAAATATGTAAAATCATATAAAAACCTGAAAATTATATATACATGTGAATAACTTCATAGGAATGCAGTGCCTTAGGCTCAGTACAGTCTTCATTACACTATACATATGTATATAAGTGTATGAACATTAAGCTGTTTTTATCTAATTTTCTTTTATTAAGGAGACACATACCTTCACAAAGAAATCTTTAGGAATCTTAACCTAAACATTCTTGAGTGAAACCACAAAAAACCTGCTTTAGGAAAGGCTGATAGCTAATTCTGAATCAGTCTAGTCACAAGAAATTAGTTTGGTGCATCTGTATAAATCCATGGAGGTGCCATTACTGACACTTTGATGAAGTACTTGCACCAAATAATTGACCCACTGAATGAACTCCTTACTTTTGATTAACAAAATGCCTGAGAACAAGCTCACGATATCACAGCATAAATGTCAGTTGGGTTTAAAACACAGCCCTTTATTTTTCTGGTAATTTCTATTCTTTTGTCAGTGTATGTGTTCTTGCAATGCTCAGAAAATAACAAAAATGTACTTCCTTGCATGACTCCTAGAATCTTAGGGGTTTATATATGAAAGATACATCTGTACTGTATATCACAGTATCCATATAAATAGTTTGCAACTGTGGCATTAAGTTACATAATTATGTCTTTCACAAGTTTCCACCGGAGAAATGCCGTGTTTTGAGAAGATTTACCTGTGCTCTTATTTAGGAAGGTGTGTGTTGGGGAAGACGACACCACAGAAATATATCTTGAAAACAGTCACAAAATAATAGTCCCTTTGTAATGACGGGGGAGATTGGTTACATGGAAGAACAAAAGGGGTCCTGCCCCAGAGAGCTGAAAATCTGTGTTTGCAATTAAAAGTGAAGAGTACAAATGTTGGTCAAGAAGAAAGTAACAGGAAAATGAGCAATTTCTGCCAGAGAAAACAAGCTTGTCTTTGATGTCTGCTGTATAATGTATGGTAAGGGCTGTCCTGGGCACTGCAGTAAAACTAGGTCTTCTGCTTTTCCTTTTTTTTTTTTTTTTTAATTTGAAAGAAGATTTTATTACAGATGCTTTCAGAGAACTTCCTGCCTGTGTGAGAATATTGTGTTGAGTGTGGGAAGGTGAAGCATTGTCTGACAACAGGCACTGCTCTGCATCACATTGGCACAGTAACAGTGTAGTTAGTCCTGAAAGTTAAATGATGCTGTGAAAAAAGAAGGCTGGTGAGTGATACACAGAAGCTGATGTACCAAGAGTAGTGAGCCTATAAAATTTCACATGAATCAGGTAGTTTTCAATAAACGTTACTTACTTTCCTCCTGTTTTTCATGTAAGTGAAAAAGAAATGGTTCTTCCACAAGGAAGTTTTTTCCACCAAAAGCTGTCAGTTAAAATGCTGGAGAGCATGTAATCCCTGGAGAGTGGCTTGGCACACCATGAAAAACTTTTGATGTTCTACAATTAAGTTCTTATGATCCCGTACATGCTTATATTCTTGGGTACAAAAATAATCTCAAAGACATCTCTCAGACCTACCTCACATTCCTTAATCTGACAGAATGGTGTAACAAACACTAGAGGCTTCCTGTAAATTTTGTTTATTTGAATGACAATTTAAAATACTCAGGTGCTTACAATACCAGTCTTCCCATATAACATTTTACAATAAAATAACAAAAAGAGGAGCACTGTAGCAGAAGACAGGAAGGGATAAAGTTACTAGATGCACCATTGTGTACAATTCTTTTTCCTCTGTTTTTTTGATAGGGCCATTCTGGGAACACATTCACAGTCAGAAAATAAGAATGATTATTAAAACTTCTTTTAGCAAAATAAATGAAAAGGAAGATGGGTTTCAGTGTTAGCTATAGAGAGTCAACCACTTTTCCACAGTAAAGTCTTATTGGCTTTGTTTACCCTGAAATATCTGAGACTTCATTCCAAAGAGAAGAATATTTCTGCAAAATCTGATGCCAATCTAGTGTAAATACTTTTCATTTAAAAATCTACTGTTGAAATTTTTTGAATATTTTTGCCTCACCCTTCCTCCAAAGCAGTCTTTTGCCATCTCTTCAAATATTATTTACAGCACAGTAAACTTCGCATGCATCAGCTGTTTTCTGAACTAATATAATCTTTAATTAACCATTTCTGCTATTTTGATAATTTTGTGCTCAGTGTGATTCCTTTTAATATAAGTAGAATGATACTGTTGCTTGCCAGTTCAAGTAACATTTGTTTGTCTCTCTACTTATTAGGAAAAATATAAATACCTTTCTACAGTTTAGATACAAGATACACAAAATCTCCCTTTGGGTCTTTTAGCAGAACACTTTGGCTTCAGATTTTTTACTTGTTTTGGTCTTACAGATGCTGGTTTTAAGGTAGCAATCAGTTTCTATCATAAAACTGATTTGAATCAACTTTCCTCTAAGTGTTTACTTGGAAATTCTCTTATGGGAACATGCATCCATGTGTCTCAAAAACATAGAGTCACATTCAGATGAGACCGTATAGGTTTTTAATTATAACACAAAGTCTGTTAACAAAATCAGGCAGAGCTTCTAAAGAAAGTTGAGTGAAAGCTGACTAAAGCTTACTGTTCAGCTGTAAATATCAACTCTCAGGTGCAGATCTGAGAAATTGTAATTTTCTTGCTAAAGGAACTTCCTCCTTTCATGACAAGGACAAACCAACTGACTTCAACAAGAAGTTACTCTGATAAATGAGTGAGTTGCCTTTTCAAAGCAAATTCTACTAAAAAATTCTTTATGGAGAAACAGTACAAACTGACAGTGTACAGCGTTTCAAAGTGTAATAAGTAATGCCACATGCAGTTGGAGTATTGTTGTCACTCTGATGATTGAAAAGTTTAGAGAACAGAAGCTCTTTCTTCAGAGCTGAAATAAAAGCAATGAACTTCAAAGCTAAGTTATGAGCTTAAGAACAGTCATTTTGAGTTTAATTAGACACTGATTATAGACTGTGGGAGTGGCAGTGGATGGGAGAGGCTGGTGATACCCTTGCAAGGAACCTACTACTATGAAACAGTAGTAAAGAACTGAGAACTCTACGTTTTTATTGATTTAACTATAAAAAACCCAATCATACTCAGATTAAATATATATGAATAAAGGTACAGTGAATATATAATTTAGTTTTATTTTCTGTCATATGGTAACAACAGGGGTTAGAAATAACAACTTTTAAAAGTTTCTCAGGTTTCTGGGCTGTCTTTGTATCATGTCTCCTTGGCTGAAAGGGGAGACCTGACTTTCCTTGATATCAGATATAACAGGTTCTCAAACTGATCCTTGCCACTTAGAGAGTTCAGTTTCTATGCACCCTAGGTGAGTGCAACAAGATAGGACTAGGACTCTTCTTTATTTGGATTAATTGTTTTTAAAATAATAATATGCCTTATTCATCCCAGAGTTGCTTTAGTGTTGCTTTTAATGCCAAGATAAGTTTCCAGAGTAAAATGAGTTTATTCTAAGAGCAAGGGTTGAAATGTAGGAGGGGATGCAAATTAACAAAACAACAAAATTGCAATTTAAGCTTACCAAGTAAGTTTTCCTTTCAGTTGCTTCAAGTTCACAGTTAATTTAAAGGAGAGAAAGGATGAACTATGGAATTTTCTTTTTCTGTCCCTCTGGACTGGCTCAGTCTAAATAGCTTTCTCAGTCCATATGGTTGTTGCTACTTAGTTTGGGATAGTTCTCCCTGTTCTTATGCATTATCATGTTCAATCCTGATAGTATTTCTGTTCGGTAAGAAGTAGGAAATTTTCCCTGAGAGGTTCTGGTGTTAGTCTAGTGTGTTCATTTGAGTTTAAATTATCCTATTTTTGGAACATTATTTAAGTTTCTGTCATAAGACGTCTTCAGTGTTCATACATTTTATTAGTTTTATTGTCTGCTATTCATTTAAAATTCTTTATAAAAATTGCACATAACAGCACTAGAAAGGATGGGGTTGGACATGCAACACTTCATTCCCGCCTCTCTCATCGTTCCTATTATTTTCTCTACATACTCTTGGGACTACTGCTCTTAAAATTCCTCCCTTGCTACTTTTGACTCCAAGAGTATCAGTCAGCACAGCTTAAAGGAGCTCCTCTTTGTCAGCCAGTAGGTCATGATGGACTGTTTAGTGGCCAGAACTGGTGGTGTGTGGCAGAACCGGGTTGAGTGTGAACAGAAAGTAGGTACTTGGGATGTTCAACCTGTCAGCTGCATCCAGGAACATCCCAGTGCAATTGAACTTGTCATTTGATCAGAGCCTGAATGTTTCTGCAATTGTTTTAGGACTCTCCTGTATCATCAACGCCTTTCTCTTGCTTTGTGCGACAAGCAAGAAGCTGTTGCTGTCATGGGTGAGACTTCACTGTTCAGAGCAGCAGGACAGGCTGCTCAGCTCGGAGATAGAGACCCGAGAGGAAATGGACCAAGAGCCTCACACCATCAGACACTGAGCATAAAAATACTTCATTGAGGTTTAATTTTGTTCATTGTATCTTAGCTTGATGTTCTGTCCACTAAGTGTCCATCTGCAAGCATGTGAGTGTTCTCCAAATGCAAATAGTCATAATAATGTAGTCCTCCTAATAACATGCCCTAAACTTTAATAAATAATGTTCTGAGAACGGTAGTCAAAGTTACTTACTAGCGTTCAGGTTTCTGAGAGTTACTTTAAGTCATATGCAAGCTCAGATATGTGCCCCATTTATGTAAGTGGTGTTACTTGCATAAGTGAAGCCATTTGCATAAAGTTCAACCATTCAGTCAATCAGTACTGCCTCTAAAATTGCACTATGTGAACCTGAAACACTTTAGGATATAAATTTATCTTTCAGAAAACCTATCTGGGAAACTGAAGAAGCATTTTAGTAAATTGAATATACAACTGATATATATAAATTGACATATATATAAGTTCTTTTTTTTCCTCAACGGTTCAGATAAATCATTATCACATTAGATACATTTATTCCTGCTGTGCTTCATTCTTTTGACCCTCTATTCTATGTGTAAGAGCAGGATTTGGCTAGTATCCTCTCCATGATTTTTGAAATTGATATTTTTAATGATAGTAAATGTAGTGTTTCTAAACTGTACTGTAATTGTGGGGGTGGATATTTAGGGTAATGAAAGATTGAATGAAAAGTCAGTATTCCTTCTCTTGCTTCGAGTCAGTAGCACCTTCATCATTTCTATTAAGATTAGGATATATGTCTCCATATAACAAAATCTGTTCATAACATCAACTGTTATGGAAGTCAGAATAGTCCATTTCATGATGTTTCGTCCACAGATCCCTGTTGTAGAGTGGAAATCTATCTGGCATAACCACTTGTTTTGATCATCCTGCTCCTGGTTTTGACATTTTTATTGACAAATTATGATCACATTTACTTTTAATAAAGAATTGAGTAATAAAGATTTCATAGGACAGCTATGTCTCCTTGTCTAGACATTTTGTGAAAGAATGTAGAACAGACAACAAATTTAAAAGTACATAGCTATTCTGTGGAAATCACTACCAGAAAATAAAAGCCTTCTTAAAGGCATTTTAAAAATACCAGCAACAGTACTTTAAAATTGCAAAGGATATAAATCTTTAAGCCTCACACTTTTAGTTAAGCTAAGCAATCATTATCTGTTCTATGGAAGAAATTTACGTGTAGATTATTATATAATTGACCTCTCAAAGTTTTGCACTTTTCTGAAAGATGTTAAGGAGACAGAGAATGCTAAACCACTGATCCGATTCCCTAGTGCTGTAAAGTTGTTCCATCTCTTCCTAACTGTACTCGTTTCTACTAGAGAGTTATTGTGTCACAGTGAAGAAATACTAACTTCGGGATCTTGCCATTTATAACCCTGCAGGGGACACTTGAAGCTGACTGGAGCCCTGTTCCTGCAATGCTCCAGTCAAGTTAATACCATGAGCCATGTGATTGATGTTCTTAGGACTGCACTCCCTGCTGTTTTAAACAGGAAGCTCTTCCAGAGTTACTTTAGCTCAGCGAACAAGGCCACTTCCTTAACAGTACAATAACAGGAATTTGATCAGAAACTTCAAAATTCAGTTCTCGAAGGCATGAAAATGATTGCTTTCATTCTTGCATTATCTGCAGTATTTAGGTATAAAAGTTATGGATTTTATTTGGAAAAAAAAATGCTTTCCCCTTATTCTTTTCACAAAGAGGAATATGACTTTTTTATGATTGTTAAAATATTGTTCCAGTTTTGTGAGAGATTTATCATTCTTATTTCTTTCCCTAGTCTAGATTTATGTTGCAAATATCCTAATATGATTCTGCAGGGAAATGTCCTCAGCTACTTCTAACAGTTTTTCATCTTTTAATGTCCATGTATGGTTCACCACTAAGAACAGTAGTTTTAGACAGATATTGTATGAGTGCAGGTTGCTCAAGAGGCATCGCTCAGTCATTTGCCTGCATTGATTTGCTACTTCTAATTCAGATACAAGAAATATTACAACTAAATTAAACTGAATTATTTATACTGCAAAACTAAATAATTTGCCTCGGTTTTTACTGGTAAGATTTGCTTTCAGGGATCCTAGGCCATGGAGATCAGTGGAAAAGTCTGGAGCTCTGTAGTCAACCTCAGTGGAGGAGGATTGAGTTAGGAAACATTTAAACAAATAGAGCATACACAAGTCTGTAGGATTTGGTGGGATTCAACCATGTATGCAGTGCTGCTCTCAATTGTATCTGTAAGGTTGTGAAAATCAGAGGAGGTTCCTGGGGACTGTAAGAAAGCAAATATCCCACCTGTATTCCAGAAAGGCAAGAAGGAGAATCCTCATGGAAATTATTTTCAAATCTATCATGGATCGGATGAATAGGAGTCAACACGTATATAAATGGAGGACACCTCACCTGGCCGATGTGACGTCCTTCTGCGATGAAACAACTGGCGTTGCAGATGGGAGGAGAGTGGGGCACGTTGTTTGTTTTGGCTTTACCAAGGCTTTCAATGTTGTGTCCTGTAACATCCACACGGGGAAACTAATGAAGTGCAGACTAGATAAATGAACAGTCAGGTGGATTGAAAACTGAATGAATGTCTGGGCTCAAAGGGCTGGGCTGGGCACAAAGTGCTGCTGGAGGCCGGTCACTCATGCAGTACCATGGGCGTACTGTTTATTCTCCTCATTAAGGACCTCGATGATGAGGATAGAGTGTACTCACAGCAAGTTTCCAGACAATCCAAGGTTGAGAGGAGTGGCTGAGATCAGATGGATGTGTTGACGTTCAGAGAGACACTGACAGGCTGAAGAAATGGGTTGACTCTTGTTCATGAACCTCATAAAATTTAACAAAGGGAAATGCCAAGTCCTGCAACACATGAGGATTAACCCCATGCACTAGTACACATTGAAGCCTGGGAAGCAGCTTTGCAGAAAAGGACCCAGGGCTTTTGGTGGACAAAATGTTGACCATGAACCAGCAATGTGCAATTGCAGAAAAGGCAGCCAACAACATCCAGGCGTTGTCAGTAGGTCAAGAGAAGGGATTCTTCCTCTCTAGTGAGAGATGAGACCACACCTTTAGACCTGTTCTGAGCCCTCCAGCACAACATACAGTGGAGAAAGTTCAGTGAAGGGTCACAAAGATAATTAAGAGAATGGAGGATGTGTCATACAAGGAGAGACTGAGAGAGCTGGACTTGTTTAATCTGGAGGAAAGAAGACTCGGTAGATCTTATCAATGTGTGTAAATACCAGAAGCAATTAAGGTAGTAAAAGACCATGGAAACAGCATCTTTTCAGTGCTGCCCAGGAAAATCAAGTGGCAATGGGCACAAACCGAAAGACAAGAAATTTCACTTAAATATAAGAAATAATTTCTTTACAGTGACATTGGTCAGACACTGAAACAGGTGTCCCAGAAGGGTTGTGGAGTCTTCAGCCTTGGAGACCCTTGAAATCCAACTGGATAAGGTCCTGCACAACCTGCTGTAGTTGACTGATTTTTGAGCAGGGTAGGGCCTGATCTAGACATTCTGATAAGATCCCTTCATGATTCAACTATTACTCTTCTGTGACTCTATCAAATTAGAGTAGTGAGAAAAGTTTGAGATAAATTCCATCATCTACAAATGGAACATAAGAGCATAAGGAGCCAAGTAAAACCTCAAGATACATTGTTGCCTGGGAGTTTCTATTCAAGAATACAGGATTTGTACATATCAGGAGTGCAATACATATAAACCAACAAATGCTTGTAGAACAGACTTAGACAGTTCCTTTTGGCACTCTATACTCTACACTAATTTGCTGACAGACTTCCTCCAGATTGGGATTTCCAGTTGTGGAGAGACCTTTGAATGGAAAAGTAATTTAAAATCCTTCTCAATTTCTGTTGAAATCTGTTAATTCAAGGAGCCTGCTGGGAAACCCTATTATCCACCATGGTCAGACTTCTATTTTTAATGTGTGTTTGAAGAACTCTGTTCAGCTGCCAAATCCAAGAAATTGCAAATTGTGGCTTTTATGTATATGTGCAACAATGTCACTAAGTAAAAGGGAAATAGCATAAAGATACTTCTCTCCGCCATTTTACTGAATCTTTTTTTAGTAACCCACATGTAGTTTCTGGATTTTGGAATTGTCTTGGCTGATGGTATGTTTTGGACAGTGCTAGGCATGGTGCTCAAGTAAACCACTCCTTTTCCAGCAGTTTATTCTTAGCTGTGGTTATATCTACTCTGGATTAAGCTCTCTTCCCTTTTTTCCTTTTTTTTTTTTTTTTCTAGGTGTCCTTTATTTCCTCTCCCATCTCCTTGATGGCATGTCACATACCTGGAGATGCAGGTTCAGGCTCTCTCTTCGGTGAGAGATTTTACAGTCATTCTTCAACCATTCAGACATTTCTCTTGAATCTGCATTGTTAGCTGTTTAGGCCTTAGCAAAGATTCAACAACTTTCTTTTCTTTCATGATAGGCTCCAATAGTCTGGTTTTGGCCAATATGAAATTAGTTCTGTCCAGAACAACTGCAAAGGCTTTTCCTCTTCTTTTCAGTAACAGATGGATGCATGTTTGGCAAAGAAGAGAAAGACTGGACATACATTTCTCAGCCATCTGCTTCCTTGACGATCTCTTTCTTAAAACTGTGTTATGGAAGAGGAGTAGCAGGGTCTCCAGCATGATGTTTCTACGTAAATAAATAAAAAGGCATGATTCCTGCTCAAAAATTTTACAGTAAAAAAAGAAATGCCATGAAAATCAGTTAAACAATTCAGGCTTCACAGAGGTATGTATGCTGAACAGGGATAAAGCTGCATTGCATAACATAGAAAATATTAATTAATTCAATCTTTGTAATATATATCTCATGTATACAATTCCACCCATAGAGCCTAAAAAAAAGGGCAAAATTTCATGTATAAAATTTTGCAGCACTATAGAAGAATATGAATGTGGTGTGGTTTATTCCTAACACAAAAAAGCCTATTGACAGATGTGCTTGTGTTGAAGGCACTGAAAAGTCTATGCTGCTTAATTGCATCATTCTCTCCCTTGCTCATGTAGATACTTGGGATTGTTCTTCAAACTGGAAAGTGCAAACCTTTTTTTTTTTTTTTTTTAATCCCACTCTACTTTTTGAAACTTATGTGAGGTCATAATAGCCATGTGCATACTGTGCTGCTTGGAACTTTTGGCTGTATTTTCCTGGGAGGAGCATTCCTGGTTTCCTACAGGACCTAATAAAACAACTTTTTCCCTTTGGGAAAGTGATCTGTGCTTTTTATTAGCCTGAAGCTAGAGGCTGTTTTAATCCTCCAAACTCTGCACTTTACTGAGTTAGACTCTGACTTTCCTGCTTACTGCTGTAAATTTAAAAAAAAAAAAAAATCAAAAAAACAACAACAAACAAAGAAAACCCAACAAAATAAAACAACAAAAACAAAGCAGCAACAAAAACATGGATCTTCTTTATGTCTGCAAGTTGTGTTTTCTTTTTGGAGAACAATGCGCAGACTTATTGCACATAGGCATTACAGCACCAAGGAGGACATAAAGCAGTAAGGAAGAAAGCAGTGCAGATATCGAAGATCGACACCTTGTGGGCTTTTCAGAGCAGCCTAACCTGCCTCAAATCTGTAGTCTCTCAGTCAAGAAATGGTAGAGATTGGCTACCCTGGACTGGTGTTTCAAAGTCAACTGTTAGACTCAATAGCTAAATCATGTCATCATGAACATATCTGAAATATTACCTAGTTTTTAGAATGTTCTAGTTATAGGATACAAACATCCTCTTGATTGTGCTGCTTGAAAGAACCAAGTTAGCCTCAAACAGTAGTATTGCCTTGTCCTGCAGGAGTAGGACACTTGGGGTACATGCACAAGCACCCATTTGGATGAAGGCTCTGCTTCAACATATTCTGAAACAAGTGCTCATCTCCTTGCACAGCCAAAACCTACTGCCACACATACAGTTCTCTGTCACGGTTTAGAGGGAACTGAGTGTGTCATCTGACATGGCAAACTGACACAATATGGGATGTGCAGAACACTTTGTTCTTAGTTGTTCAAAGGTAACAGAGTTCCACAGTCATAAAGCAGTCACCCAAGCAATGTTGACCTAAGCCAAGAGTACTAGCGAAATTAATGTTGAATCTATTTAATTCCCTGTTGTTTATGGATACCGTAATAAGTAGTTGCCTGCAACTACAGGCAGTAGTTAAGTTGCAAAATACCTTGCAATATATTGTCCTCATTTCTTGCAGGCTGTGTGGTCTATGTTTGCTTAAGCTTCTAGTGTCTGTGGCTGTTCTTCTGCCCGGGGTAATTTGTCACAGATTAATTTTTTGATTTCTTTAGGCAAACATTTAATTATTGTGGGGAAAAGTATGACATATTTAAACAAAGAACCATGTGAAATTCACAAAATGTACAAGGAAATGTTTAAGGACCCCCATCAGATTGCTAAGAAAAAGTAAATGTACTTTAAAACTGGTCATGTATGAAAACAAGCCAAAATTCAACTTCTGAAATGTTAGGACTGGAGCATGAGTTGTAAATTTCTTCTTCATTTGAGGGTTTTCTTTTCCTATAGATCTCCTCTTCATTTGGAATGGACTAATGAGGCCACTTTGTAAGCTCACACAAACATCTCATAAAATGCTTATCTTTGGTTTCTTTGTCCTCTGAGAAGCAACAGACCAAAGATTCAGAGGAGTTTGTGATGCCTGCCTCTGAACCTGGAGGGAAACTTGCTAGATGAGGATCATGTGTCCTTGTGTTTGTAGGAAAATGTGTCAGTGTTGGGGTTTGTACACATTGTTGTTTCTGCGTGAGTGTTTAAGGATCATCAGCACTGAGCCAATGCTCGAAGTGTTTCTGGTCTCTGTCCACCAAAGGATTTCTCTTTCAAGAACCTCGTCAGGGTTTGTAATTCCCACATACCTGCAATAATTTTTATGCTTTTTTGCCTCTTAATGTGGGTATAGAGGTACATTTTCTCCTGGCCTTACACTGTGGTGACCATGTACTCATGCTCCTCTGTTTTTACAGTGTTTGCAATGGGACAGTCCCTTCAGTATTGCTTTTCAGATAGCAAGATCTGGATTTTCAATGTGAGAATTAATTACTTATACATTACAGGATCTCAGTTTGCAGATTTAATTTTATTTTGTATCATTTCCCCTTTGAGCTCAGCAGACCTCAGAGGCTTCTGGTAAAATGTATCAAGGTGACAACAGATCATATTGGGAGAAAGTGGGTTTTGTTATTTGTTACTTTGTTTAAATCACCTTTAGGAGCTTACTGACTTCTGAGGGAAGTGATTTGCCTCTTGGCATTAGTGTGAATGAACAAGTAATTGACACCTTAGCCTTGAGCCTGTTTGACTATTTTAGAGCCTGGGCAACTCACTGGTATGAATATCTTAGAGATCCCTGAATGGAGAAGAGAGGGAATCTCCA
Organism: Chiroxiphia lanceolata; assembly: GCF_009829145.1. NCBI lineage: Eukaryota > Metazoa > Chordata > Aves > Passeriformes > Pipridae > Chiroxiphia > Chiroxiphia lanceolata. Next base: position 101,207,460 of record NC_045639.1, read on the forward strand.
AGGCCAGCATGGCCTGAACATTTTCTTCAGGCTGAGCAAAAATTTAAAATAGCCTTATGAACACATTATATGTAAGTATAATGAGGAATTTTTTGAACTACAGAAGGTCAAACACAAATTGCACTATTAATTGACCATATCCATTGCCTAAAGTGCTTTCTCCCTTAAATATTGTCAATTATCACTTTATATATGGATTTGGAAGAGTGCTAATCTGAAGTAACTACTTTTTGAATTATACCTGCAAACCAGCATTCCCTCAAGGACAGCTTATCTGACACAGCAGAGGGGGCAGAAGTGAGTGGTATGCAGTTTATTACCAGGATATCCCATGATACAGTTCTACAACTGTTAATGCTCCAAGGGACCTTGCCAAAAATATTGACTGCTGCACTGCCTGGGACAACTTCCACCTAAAACACACTAGTAGTGCAGACCTCTGGTGACTTTTAATGTTTACAAATGTCACCCACTAAAGCAGCCTCACAACTGAAAAGCTAAATCACAATTTAACTGTGCTAAAACTTCTCCTTAGACTAGTTCACAAACATTATCCTTATGCAGATGCTGATGACGATGACTGTTATTACTGAAGTATAGGTTGCAGCATTTACCACACATCACAAACTATCATAGGAGACAAATCTCTATGAAAACAGATATTATCATATTGGAGAAAGAGATTTAAGGAGATGGTTGACTTAACAGTTCTGCAGCAGTCACTGAGACAGTGTTGGAGAAGCTGCTGTGCCATTGTTGTGGTTCTGAAACAGCAGATCCATCAATGATGTCTCACTGTGAAGTTGGTCAACAAGTATCCAAGGCAGTTTCTTTTAGGGGAAAAATACTGGATGAGATTGTTTCCTTTGTAAACCACTATTCCACACCTGACTGGGGGCAGCATTCAAACCAAGTAATGAAGCACAAGCTGTCAGCTGCTTCTGGAAGTTATTTCCCATATGAGTTGGCCATACTTGTCTGCATGTGCTGCAACCATGACAAAGCCAGCCTTTATTTGAATTTTTATTCACATAATTGCATATTTTAAAATATTTTAACCTTTTGTGGCAATTGCTGGGACATGTTTTATTACATCATTTTAAAAACCCAACCCTATTGGAATTCAAAGCGATACAATTGTTCCATTTATGTATATAAAAAGCCCTTCTGTTGGCAGTCATCCATGCAATCAGAAGCCCTAAGCCTCTTACTTGGTTTCTTCCATTTCTAACTGTAGACTGTAACCATCTACTGAGAAGTCTTCTCCCTGTTGTACAGAAACATTCCTAAAACAGTAACAATGTCAGTGCTTGATGTTTCGAGGGTCTCATTCAGAGTATGGAAGGATTTCTCCCAGTGCACCTGGTCTCCCAGTAATTCTTTTAGTATCTGGGGGAAGTGTTTGTTAAGGAAGTTGCTTCAGACTCTGTGTTAGGACAACTGGCCACATTCGTATTGTAGTAACATTCCATGGCATGCCTTTCTACTCTCCTCCAATTTTTTTCTCCTTTGAAAAAGTGACTTGTGAAAACAAAGAGCACTGCAGAAAGTTCTACACTGAAGGCAGTATAAGCATGTTACTGGGCTCTATTTAGCAAAGACTGAAAGTCAGGGCATGTCCAGGCATGGTTCAGACCCACTGCCTTTCAGGAAATTAGTATCATGTGCCTGATGCTCCCATCGAATTGCTATGTGCACCCTTCCTCAAAATGGCATTGCTGCAATGTGCTTAATATATCAGCTGAAGTCATCAGGGCCATTGTGTTCCTGCTGGGATCTGACCAGGATTTGACTGCACTTTTCCTACTGATCGACTGTATTTCAGGAACGTGTATGACTTGGGCTGGCAGCCTGGGGCAGCCCATGGTGATGAGAGGCTGTAGGACAAACACGGAGTTTTGCAACACTGCCTCAGTGAAGCAGCGTAGTGGGAAAGTTTGTCCAAAAGACAAAAGAGCAGGAGATTTGGGGATGGTGAATGAAGGATGTACTGGCTTAAATCCCAGCAGCCTGTGGTTCTGCTGCAACCACAGTGCAAATGAGCAGGATGAAGTAGGAACAGCAGCTGAAGCAGGTGTAGGAGTGATATCTGAGCACCCCAAGCCAGGCTGCCCTTACGCCACAGAGCAAATATAGGAGCACAGAGGTCTGTGCTTCCCAGGACGTCTGGACAGAGGAGTGAGCAGAAGCTCACACCCCAGCCCAGCTGGGCATCTGTTACTGGCATGTGCTTGAAGAGGCCTCGCCATGGCAGCGCTTGCGGAGCTGCTGGAGCACTGTCAGGCAGATTTGCGACTGTGCAGCCCTGCAACACAGCACTGCCATGGCCAGTAGCAGGTCACCAGCTTTGTCCTGAGTCTGCAGGGCCTCAGGCTCTGCCTGAGCTTTTCTTGACCTGCCACTTGGATTAGCTGTGGCAGCAATTTCTGTCACTGTCCAGGTATCTGTATCCGATGTGTTTCACTTCTGTGGTAGACAAATAGTTTTGTAGAGAGAGCAGTAACAAGCAGTTGTTCTGGGTAGAAAGAGATGTTTACAATCCTGACACCATGATGTCCTGTAGAGCAATACAGGGCTGATATGGTGGTGGAGGCAAAGAGCAGTGGAGACACGGAATGCAGCGTAGAGGTGTGCAGGTGGGGTGGTGTTAAGATGTGGGGCACGACCTGGCACCAGAGACCCCACAGCCATAAACCAGCTCCATAATGGTCAGCTAAAAGACCCTGCAGACCTGGAGCTGGGCAAAGCTGGGTTTAGGAGTGACAGAGAAAGCAAAGGAATAGTATGTAATACACATACGTAGGACCATATATATTAAGTCTGGATGTTATCTGGACCTACAGACCAACAAATATGTAAATGTGTGCAGTTAGACTCTAACTATAAGATTATTATGCTATTACTGTAACTTTTTCCATATATAAATGTCCTACCCACATCTTATTCTTAGTTTTTCTGTAATAATTAGATCTAGACTAATGTAGGTTCCTGAATTAAGTTGTGAAGATTTGGATTATACTACTAATAAATCCTTACCTTTACTTACAAGGAACATTTCTTTTTTGCCTGTAAGCAAGATTTTAAACACAACAAAATTGAACACACATTTTCTTTATTTGTATAGCTATTGCCAAGTCCCAGGAAGGGAGGCACTGTCCTGAGTGGGCTCTTTGTGGAGCAACCCAGTCCTTCCCAAGATATGGCTGAGGGAGCAACTAGCAAATGCATGGCAGAGGGGAACCAAGTACATAATCATCTGCATTCATCCAGCACATATTTTCACTATGGGACTACATCCTTGTTTCTCAGCAGTTATAAACTTGAGATTTCTTGATTTAACATATGGTCTAATGATGTACTTTTGACACTACCATAAAACCATTGTCCTTAGTATTACTTTTTTTTCTCTTCTTTTCAGTGTTCTGAAAAACCTCTAGATTGAACACAAGATTACTCAGGAATTCAGAATTAAATGCTAATTTTTGTTTACAGATAAACAATAGTAACTACTACTAATTACATGTGCACGGTTCTTCTTATACAGCAAGTGCATAACACTTTACAAATATTGATAGGATTAGTCTGATAATCAAAGAAAATGTAAGTCAGCATGAATTTTGGTACTCAGCATGAAACCAATCTGATAACGCATGTATGTAATGAAAGTGTGTAATGGTTTACGCTGATTTACTAAGCCTGTTGACTCACTATGTAACCAAAACCCAGTTCAAGGAACTAGGGAGTGGCTGTGTAGGATGAGGGGCAAGGACTGTACAGTCTGGAAAGGTTTACTAGGATAGGACACTGTAAACACAAGGCACAAAGCTTTTTATTTCCTCATTTTATTTCTTTATTTATGGTTGTTAAATTCCAGAAAGGGACAAGTTACACTGACTGGGTCATTGAGAAGTCTGGGCTTGACATCTCTTCGTATTAGAGCTGCATCTGCTTTGAGATGGGAAATTTGAAGAAGAGAGTATAAGAGGAATGCTGGAGCAGCAAGTATCACCTCTGCTAAGCCAGTCTCTGGCTTGATTTGACAACCACCTCACATATTTCCTTTTATAAATGAATCAAATCAATTTAAAAGCTCTGTTACATTGTTTGACGTTGTAACTCCCATCAGAAAGTTTTTTTTGAGACTCACTAGTTTGTTCTAGTGTCAGTAAAAATCAGCTGGAGTACCTTGATACCTACTCTGTGCTTTAATTTGAAAAGCACACTTCCTTTCCTCTGCTTCTTTAACACAAAATTTACTTTAAAGTCCAGTTCCCACTGCTGGCCCTTACAGGGCACCTGGTATTGTTGCTGTTTCCAGTATTTTAAGTCATCTGTATGTTGTTTTTTTCACTTGTTGCCAGTGCCCTAAAGTAATCAGTACAAGTCACTTCTCTAAGTGCAGCAATTTGACTACAGTGAACTGCATTTTCTATCACTTTTCTATGTGTGTTTTAGATGTTGTCTTTAATTACTCCATTCATACATTTCTGCATTATTTTGAATGACCACTCAGTATGCTGGATTGGATTGACAGCCCAGAATTCAGTATTCACTTGTCCTGCCTGGCATTACAGGATTTTTTTTTCTTTTCCACTGGCAACATTCATGGATTCTTAGCAGAAAGAATGGAGATCAAGTTAACAAAGCTGTACACTTCCTTTGCTGGCATCAAATAAATGCTGTGCATGTGGAGTAATTTCAGCCCTTCAATACACTTTAAGTCATTTTCAAACCACTGTCAGACAGCCAGGGGAATCTACTGATCTCTCCTACTGTTAAAAAAAAAAATGGCTTTTGCGTTAGTATAGCTGATTAATTTTGCTTTCTAAGTCCACCTAAAAATCCGATATAAAATGTGATTGAAAAACAAGCCATGAGTTTTTAGTACTACCTGACATAACTCACAATCTCTCACCAGCCAGTGACTGACTCCATCCCATGAGGCGGGTAAGTCCTAATTGTACCAGACTCCAAGTGCCTGCTTCCCACAATTCAGGTGGTTTTTAACATCTTTCACCATTAACATCTTCCAATATAACTACAATGCTTGCTTTTATTCTAGTATTAAACAACAGTGTACGTTGTGTTGTAGGTAGTTGTTGCCACGCACCTGCAATGCATCTAAGAAGGGTGACCCCTTCTTAGTCTGTTGATATAGTTGTGGCAAATTGTTCTGAACAAAATGCACCACAAGTTAGTAATTAATCTAGCAACAAATTGCTTTTTAGATGTAGTCCCTAAACTTTGTGGTGGAAAAATAAGAAAAACTGAAAGAAAGAATTGGCAAAAATATTAAAGAATTTTTACTTGGAAAACACTGAAAATAAAGAATTGTGAGTCAATTGGGCTTTTATCAAAATTTTCTTCATGAATGCAATTAAAGACAAACCATATCAAGCAAAAGAATTTTGTTATATCAAATAATATATTTGGTTTATAGATTTGTTTTAGCAGCGGAAAACAGTCTGTCTTGGGCACATTTCTCCCCATAATGGCAAGACACTAGCCACCAGTTTGGCCACTTTATTTTCAGCCCACCACTGCAGGACAGGTTAATAATCTTCTGTGTGATATATTGGCCAAAATCTCTAAAGCTCTTTTCTATAGAATAAAAATTCACACCATCATGTCCCTCTGTTTGTATTCTTTCCCTGACCAGCTGCTGAATCTCATCTTTGAACATATGGAGGATGAAGATGTAAAACTTTTTTTTTGGTTATGTTTGTGGAGTAGGTCCAACAAAATGGCTTTAATGAGTATATAAAGTTGTTGGCTTGTAGCATTCATATTAAGTCAAAAGTGGTTCTGTAGATAAATTTATTTTGTTCTTACATACTGCTGGGATATCATTGTCTTTCCTGATCATATGTCTACTGAGAAGCCCTATTGAGATAGACATCGAATGATGTTGTTGCAACTTTAGTTGACAAATGTTCACTGATAGTTCGGACCAGTTTAAGTACAGACATCAAGCTTTCCTGAGCTGCCAGTGTGCTCATTTCATGTCTGGTTTGGGGCCTTCTGTGTTCCCAAAGTACTGTGAGCTTTCCCACTTCCAATGTCCATTCAGTGTCTTACAAAACATTGCTCATCCTTGTTTTCAGTGCTGCCTTGGGCCACGATGTGTCAGCTGTCTTGTCACCTTCTGCCGGAAAAGCTGAACTCCAGTTTGGGGAGCACCACAAAACAGGAGAAAGCCTCAGCTGCAAAACCTCATATTGGCAATGTTTTCTCCCATGGCTAGTAGAGCCTTGCAGCATCTGGACCACTGAAGCTCTGAAGATTCATTTTGAGATTCTGAAGGAATTCTGACTTTCTGAAGGAACATGTCTTTTTGGCCAGTTTTACCACCATTCCATTGTTTACTGGAAATGCTCTGACATGAACAGTTGTGCTGATGTTTGACCCAGAAAGCTGAGCTCTTCATGCAGGTAAATTAGCGCTACACTGTTTTTTCTTACCTTAATAAAATACCCAAGGGCATCTAGCAGGAGTTTTTCTTGATCAGTGTAACAAGTTCCTCCTGGTGTCAGACAGATAAACCATGGACTGAACAAGGAAGCCTTCAGCTGCAAGTTAAAACTATGGCTACTGAGTTGTCCTATGTTTGAATGTAACTTTGTATTGCTTTTGAGCTCGGTTAGATTCTTCAGCAGAACTAGTGTGAATCTCCATTATGATTTCAAAACGTCTGTTTTCTACATTCAGAAACTAACAAATTTCAGTGAAAAATAGCAGTTGTATAACTTCAAGTCCTAGTATGGCACACAGGTGCTAGGCAATCACTATCATTTTCATGAGCAGAAAAGTACCTATTCTTTTTTAAACTTGTTTGACTTACTAGTTTTTAAAGTAATTAGTCTTTGTTAACATGATTGGTTATGGAAGAAGGGCCTTTGTTTTGTCCCCCTGATGCGAACATATTTGCCCTGGCAGGTTCTACAAGAAAGAGAAGATCACGAAGAAGTCACTTCTGGAAAGAGTACACATAGAGCATCTTTATCTTGTTGATTATTCATCCTTGATGCTAGCCAGCCTGCAGTGATCAGTGGGCAAAGGCAATGAATGACGCAGTAAAGAGACAGCCAGAAATTTGGGGTGATAAAAGCCATTTCCCCAGAAATTATTAGAGAAATGCAGTGACAGACCAGCCCCAAGGAAAGGCACACTGATAGCATGACCCAAGTGCTCACATCCATCACTGTTGACTGCTTCTGTTAGCGCTTCAGTTTGGTCATGGTAAATCAACTGCCAGGGTGGTACAGTAGAGGTTTGCTGCACAGTTTGCCTCTCACTGAACTGGGAAATCCAGGGCAGCAAGCTCATGATCGGCAGTGTTGGAAGACGGATCCAATACTCAGGTGGGAATGGTATATAAAGATCCCAGTAACAAGTTATATGGAAACATGGGCCCATTTGTCTACATGAGCAAGGGAGTCTACATGAGCTTCTTAGGCTATTGGGTATGCAAGTGGAATATTCTCTTATTTTGGGAGATTTTGCTTCCACAGTTCATGAGAGTTGTTAGCTCATGAGAAAAGAGTTTAGCCATAACCTAGGAGGCTACTGAATATCTGTGGGATGTTCTTCTAAAAAGTTTAAAGAAATTATGTCTCTTAGGGCGAGGCTAGAGATTGGCCTTTGCCTTTGGTCATTAGGTACTCCAGAGAGAAACACCTGCTATTGTACAACACTGGAGAGAGCAAAGGATTACTTCTGGGAGGGGAATAAAAGCTAGATACAGCCTGAACAACTCAAAGGTGAAGTGTATGAAGTACTCAAGGAAACAAATCCTCCCATTTGCTGCCAAAAGAAAAGCATGGTTAAGGACTATGCTGTAAGCAAGGAAGCACATTTGCATCTGGTTTTGTTAGGGAAGATTGTATGGAGTCCATATTCAGATATGCATAGATTAAACTGTATTTGCATAACATTTTCCAGAAAAATAGTATCAACAAGTTTAAATATGATAATGAATCTTTCATAGAAATAAAGTTATCAAAGATTGTGATAAAAGACCAATAGTCATGAGGAACAATCAAAATAAATTTCTCCTGATCCATCAATGCTATAATTAGACAAAGAGAAATTGTAGTTCCATTAACCATGGAGTTTTTTATGATTTGTGAGGATAGAAGACAGAAGGACAACAGTTCAGTCATCTGAACCACCAGTTCCGTTTGTTGTTTTGGCAGTTCACTTCCTCCCCAGCTAAGGCTGCTCAGAGACCTGAGCACCACTTCTCTGCTTCAGGTGCTGTGGTTAAAATGAATTCTGCCTTCACAAACCTCTCTAGACTTCAGAAATTTGTCAGGTTCTCTGAGAGTAGTAAAGTTCTTTCTCTTATGATTTTAAGTGCTATGGAAAAGCAAAAACTGAGGTTTCAGAAGATAAATAGCCAGGAATATATGAATTCATCAAGATCTCAGTGGCCCAATTAAACCATTTTCTTTATGAAGACTCAGCTCACAAAAAGCTGAGTATACTAATAAAACTGTGAGTCATCATTCCTATTTTATTGATTCTTCTTATCTTTCTGTGTCTGAGGCAACAATAAACATGATTTATATGCACTGTGTTTAATTTCCCATGGTGTTCTAATCTCGTAGTGGTGTGGGGGAAAAGTCAATGAAGATGGACGGTGAGCAGACTGCAAACTGGGAGGCAGGCAGTAAATGTGGCCAGAAACTGGGCGTGAGGGGGTCGTGTTGCAGAGATAAGTAACTTTTACATCTCTAAAGCTGATGCCATTTAGAATATACTAAAAGAAAAAGAATTATGTGACTGGTACGGCAGGAAGATGATTCTGTCTGTACGCACAAAAAAGGCCCATTTAAATCCCCTTGTGTGGATGAATCATAACATGATACTTTATAGTTATGAGCCTTGCTTTCCTCTGCACACTCTAAGCAGGTACAAGTTTCTATGAAGATGTCTTCTGTAAGGTCCAGATAATCTGATCTGTATTGGTGGTACTCGTTACAGCAGCTGTCCCCACTGAGCCACATGGACAACATAACACCCATGGCATCACAGGGGCTTCCAGTGCCTTCATATTGCATTTTCCATGTTAAATGGGTGTTTGATGGATAGCTGCCTGGAAATAGGCTGTAGGCTCCCTGGCAGTGTCATTCACAAAAAATTAATTCAATCTTCTAAAATATAGGTAGACTAGAGGAAAATTACTACAGGCTATTTTCTGGTTCCTTCTCTCTGGATACATTGTTGGGGCTTTTTTTTTTTTTGAAACAACATTAAATTAGTCTGTGAAATCCCCCCCTTTCATTTATTGTCTCTGATAATATCCTCTGTATGACTGTGTTCCAGTTACTGTTGAACTGGTGCCATTTCACTAAATGCTGTTTATCTTTGCGAAAGGGATGGTTAAGCCTGCAGCTTCTGGCAGAGTCATGACCCTCGTACCTCCATGGGGACCTCTGCACATGATACAAAAGAGGCACCACTGGCTGCCTGAGAGAATTTGAATGAAGAAAGATGCCAGAGCTCTTGGCTGAAATGGGAATTGGTGCTGAGGACAGCTACCAGGAAAGTGCTTAAGAGTGCAAGTGCAAATACTTACTGACTCCACTCCTTGTAAGATTACTTACCGTGGCTCAAGAAATCAAGAGCATGGATGTACAAACACGTCAGTTGTGGGCACAGAAAATGTAGACTTTTAAAAATGCCATATACCTCAATAGAGAACATCTCAGAGAGAAAGAAAAATGCCTTTCCAAGGAGCAGCTTTTTGTAGGGTCATTGCAGTCATTGGAGAGGGATATCCCAGGAAGCCCAGCTTTGTCTCTGGTTGTTACTGGAATAAGAAAAAGGTCACATTCTGAGGCAATAATAGTTTAAGCCTTTGTGAGCAGCTCCTTCTTTATGGTTCATTTTGTGGTCTAATCAATAAATTATATTACAGTTTCTTCCAGAGAAAGGCAGCTCTACAGTTAGAGAAAAGCCCTTTGGGTTCTGTTCCTCAGCTCCGCTATCCCTCCCTTCTCCAGTGAACACAGAGATCCTTAACCTACTTTTACATTATTATGAGGCTTGGAGCCTGTGCCTGCTCCCTTTGAGGACAACTGGAAAGCTGCCATTGACTTCAAAAAGAGCATGGGCAGGCTTCTCGTTAGTTAACATTCGGAAAGTGCTTGGAGGTACTTAGACAAGAGATGTTACATAAACACGATTAATATTGTACCTTTGCTATCAATACTGCAGTGCTCTGCTGCATCTTGGTCAGCAGATGTGGCTGCTGCAGCACCCTGTGGCTGCAGGATTAGGGGTGAGTTAAATGCAGATAAATAATCTTCCCAAAATCTATGCTAAGACTTATCTACATAAGTAGAGCTTCTCCCTTTGCCTAAATAAGAAAATCTCTGTTCGTGTGAAAACTCTTTTAGAAGTATATATTAACACAAACTCTTATTTCTGGTACACTTATAAAATGTGGCTGCTTGTTTAGGTGTCATATACTTGAATCCTCACAGATGCCCAGGGGATAGCAATATAATAATAGATACAGAAGGTAAATGCTATTTAATACTGACCATTCAACCGTTCACGTTAGATTTTCCCAGTTAATTGTCAAAATTTAGCTTCCAGTGATACAGAGAAGTCCACTAACACTGATGAGTTATATAGGTTATATTAGTATTTTGATATAGTTTTTTCCTTGCACATTCCATGAGAAAGAAGTTCTTTATAATTTTATAGAATTCACATCAATGTTTCAAGTTCTGTGGGCATTTCCTTAGTGATTTCATACTGGAATCAAGTCAACTTTGGGTAGTATTACTTGACTGTCATCTTGAGGCCACTACAGCCAGAAATTTGAAAAAGATGTTAGACGCTCGGCAAGACAGTGTGATACATAATGACAACTAGTGCTGACAGCAAAAGGTGGATGTGATATGTTCACCTGAGAAGGATCAAAGGCAGGGAGCTGGTAGAAGGAGAGGGATTTCGTATGAGTCATGGCTCCTTGCAGCAGTAATGACAATGGGCTTGACAGTGAAATCCAATGGCAGGAAGGCAACAACAAGCACAAATCCCTGTCTTGTGTAGACAACTCACACACATGACATAGGCTTTATGTTGTATGAGCAGAGTTATCATCCATTATGAGAACTATAATATGCATTAACTGATTGATTTAGTTATGTTCCATGTACCACTGACTTTTTTTTCCTAAAAATTCGATCTACAAGATAAAATCCGGCATCAAGTCTTTTGATAGGTTTTCCAATGTGGTGTAAAATTCCCCTTTTGTATCACACCACTGCAATTCTTCATCAGCATTGTTTGTGCATTTTTGTTCCTGAGAGCCTAAAATTAATATTTTATTGTAGTTCCTTTTGTGTATTGTAAGCACTTTGTTGTCGTGTGCTGCAAAGATTAATCAGTTTGGTTATTCTTAATAAAAACAATGGCATGTAAATGATTAACATGGCTATGTAGCTATTGTTTCAGATACTAGCTTGCTTGGTTGAGGATGGAATCTGCAGATCATCCATGGATAATATACTTGAAGAACAAAGCATTCTTATAAAAATGAACATGAGCTCAATGAAAAAAATAAAAATATAATGAATAGAGGGGAAACCTACTGTGTATTTGAAGGGGGAAATATAATGCACCTTATTAAACTGAATAGTCAGCATTTGTATTTCCACATTTCTTTCATGTTCAGCACATAAAGAAAGCAATTCTTGATGTAGACATCTGGTTTATCAGTCTTTAACTGATAGAGAACCTGAGGTACATGGATAGTTCAGGCAAATATTTGCAAGCAGTGCAACTGATCTGAGCTTTTTGTTTCTTAGACACATAATGTGAGATACTTGGAGTGTGATGAGACGAAGTATTTATCCCATTATTCCAGTCATGGCCTGGCAATCGTTATGCCAGCTCATGCATCATTGATATATTTGGTATGTGAACACTTTGAGTCACAGCATTTCTACAGAAGAGGATGTTGTTCACTATCATTGTTATCCATTCTAACTGCTGCTTTGCAGGTACTTTCAAGGTTAGTGTTTTCAAGGCTGCTGTTCCCTTCTGTACAAATATGACCTTTCATTCTCTTACATTATTTGTTAATATTAAAATGCAGGATATTTCTTAGCACTCTGTCCAGTAAATGATGCAGATATTTTGCTATAGAAGTTAGGTTTGCATTCTTTATTTCCATTGCATCAGCCTTTGTGCTGCACAGGGATATTAAAGCCAGCTCAGGAAGAGCTTCATGTTGCTGAACAAACCCATGCTCCGGGCTATCTCCAGGCTTCACTAGTTCTCTTCAATCAGGTACCAGCTCCGAAGTGCAAACCATTTCTCAGCCAGTTCAATGATTAGTGAGAAGTAGATCTGGATAGAGGTGTGGAATTTGTGTGCAATTTGCTAGTCATAACCCAGAAGTGACATGTTAATGCTGCTCTCTGGGTTAGTCAGAGAGAGGCTGGGCAGATTCTTACAAAACTTCATTGCAGTATGTGGGCAAAATCTTTCTCCTCCCTCTAAAGCCTATGAGCAGCTATTTTATGCAGTCTTCAGGGTGAATGACTAAAAAATTAATGTATAGCTGCTTAAATAATTTAAATTCTGAAATGGTATAAAATCATCAAACCAAGTAATAGGGATGGGTATATTCTCTACCCTACTTCTATTCAAATTCAGCCAACTCAGTATTTTATGCCTGTAAAAGCTTTACACTGAAATTTGGAGAGAAATGATAAATGTATGTCCCTTGTTAAAAAATGTATTCACAGAATCATTAGAATATGCAGAGTTGGAAGGAGCTCACCAGGATCATGAATCCAACTCCTGGCCCTGCACAGGACAAGACCAAGAGTCACATCATGTGCCTGAGAGCATTGTCCAAACTTTCCTTGAACTCTATCAGGCTCTGAAGTACTGTGACCACTTCCCTGGGGAGCCTGTTCCAGTGCTCAACCACCCTCATCCCAAAAGGATGAAGAATCTTTTGCTAATATCCAGCCTAAACCTCACTTAAGTGAGTATTGATTGAGTGATAAAGTCAGGGCTTGGCAGTGCCTGATATATAATGCATTGAACTTGAAGATCCTTCAGACTGGGCTTCTGTTTTGCAGGGACAAGACAAAAAACCATCTCCCTCAGGTCTGGATGTGTAGGGATATCAGGCTTTGTTGTTCCTATTCACATCCAGTATCTGTCATTTATAGAGGTATATATTCTTTGTTCCCAAGAAGGCTGGAGAGAGTCATGTTGTCATTGCAGTATCACCTCCTGCATAAAGTCTGACAGGGTTGCCCAGCACTACACTAACTGTTGTCCAAACTAGAGCACAAATATCCTGTCTTTATGTTAAAATTGACAGAAATGAACAAGGAACTGGAATCTTTAAATGTTCTCAGTGTTAAAACTGTTTCTTGTTTATAGTGAGAATATATCTAGCACCACTGTGATTACACGTAATGCAGAGGGGTATTTCTCCTGGACGTTTATTAAGGCAAACCTAGTCCTGCCTAGAAGCTACCAGTCACAGTCATCCCTTGTGCAGCTTCACTGAAACAGATGAAGTTTGCCTCAGAGATTCTGCTAAATGTAATCTAGCCTTTAAAATACTTCTTCTATCATAGAATCATAGTCATAGAATCAACCAGGTTGGAAAGGACCTCTGAGATCATCAAGTCCAACCCTTAATCCACTACCACCATGGTAACTAGACCATGGCACTGAGTGCCACATCCAATCTCATCTGAAAAACCTCCAGGGATGGAGAATCCACCACTTCCCTGGGCAGCCCATTCCAATGCCTGATTACCCTCTCTGTAAGAATTTCTTCCTAATATCCAACCTAAACCTCCCCTGGTAGAGCTTAACACCATGCCCTCTTGTCTTACTGATAGCTGCCTGGGAGAAGAGACCAACCTTCACCTGGCTACAACCTCCTTTCAGGGAGTTGTAGAGAGCAATGAGGTCTCCCCCTGAGCCTCCTCTTCTCCAAACTAAATTAACCCAGCTCCCTCAGCCTCTCCTCACAGGACTTGTTTTCAAGTCCCCTCACCAGCCTTGTTGCTTTTCTCTGGACCTGCTCCAGCACCTCAATATCCTTCCTGAACTGAGGGGCCCAGAACTGGACACAATACTCCAGGTGTGACCTCACCAGCACTGAATACAGGCAAAGAATCATTTCCCTGGTCCTGTTGGCCACACTGTTCCTGATCCAGGCCAGGATGCCATTGGCCTTCTTGGCCACCTGGGCACACTGCTGGCTCATGTTCAGCTTCCTGTCAATCCAAATCCCAGGTCCCTTTCTGCCTGGCTGCTCTCCAGCCACTCTGTCCCCAGCCTGTAGCGCTGCAGGGGGTTGTGACCAAAATATGGTCACAATTTATTTTTTCTTCAATTTTTTAAAAAAGACTTATTCCCAACTACATAGCCTCTTTTCCTCTATAGCGTTTCACAAGAGCGGACAGCTGTTGACTCGGAAGGGGTTGCACCATAGAACAAGGCCACTGACTTCATGCTTGAAAAAAATACATGGACTTGTCATTTCCAACAACTTCATTTTTTTCTTTGAATAATTATACTGATGAACTGAAGCAAGAAAAGGAGAATATAGACCAGCACGGAGACCAAAGCAGCAGCTTATTGCACAATATGGATAGCTGTAGATCTGTTTTACGCTTTCAGAGACCATTCAGGAAATATTTTGTTATGCTTGGTATGCACACCCTCTTAATTCAAAGAGATTCTAATTGACATCAACTAAACATTGTAGCAGTGAAAATCCTTATACCAAGCACAAGAAGTTTGTGGTAAAACAAGAAGAGCACAAAAAGCTGTCTGAAACGTTGTATGTCAGCAAACTAGTTAGAGCTGATTTATTAATGATAATGGCTACCTACACAGACTGTTATTTGTCTTAACTTTAATAAGGATCCTAAATGTATGTAAAGTCCACTCAAAAGCTGAATATTTTCTTTTTGACCCCAAAGCCCCTCTTGCTACCAAACAACAGCTTCAGCTTGTTAAGATAATCCCCTGTGCTACAACTGCAGTGGACAGAGAATCAGATGTGACTACTATGGAAAACCCTAAATCCTGGGGCTTTTCCTGGATTTGAACACATCTCCCGCAGATGAATGGAATTATTAGTTTGAATGCTCAGGTTTTGCTTCCTTGTACTCTTAAGAGAATATGACCCGCATTATTCCTGTTTTAGTATCTGGTTAATGATGTGCCAACCAAGACTTTTTATATGAACCTTTTTCATTCTTTCTTTGCTCATTTCAAACTTAGCTGCAGTCCTGAAAAAAAAGCCATATAGCAATAAACAAGCTTGGAAGAATATTTAGCAAATGTTGTGGTTTGTGTGGATATCCACATCCCTTTCAAATCATGCCTAGTTCAGCAATCATATGGGTACACTACTTGTAATTCATCAGCATTCTGTTATTCACCACATTATGAAGTTTATTGCTAAATAGTTTCTGACTTCTTAGTTTATTTTTCATCTGTTAAAGTTACACAGAACATACATACATGAGCACTGAGAGGAGACTGACTCTGGGCCATAAAAGGGAGCCAACATTTTCAATTATATGGTTAGTTTATTATTTCTGCCCTCCAGCAGAAAGGTAACATCCAGACTCCAAAATAAGATACTAACATTTTATTGCTAATGGTGGGCTGGCTATGGATAATTGATATAAACTATTATAGTTTTAATGAGTTCGACATAGTAATTTTAAGCAAATGAACCTGATAGGCAGTGCATTGTAGAAGTATTACTGCATGCCTTTAATAAAACATAAAATAAAAAGCAAGGAATTTCAGCTAGCAAGAAACCTCTGAAAACAAATCTCCTGTCCACCTTGTTGAAAAAAAGAAACTAATGGAATTTTTAAAAAGCAGAAAAGAAAATAGGTCAGCCTTGCTTTTAGCAGTCTGAGGATATTTATCACCACTCAGAAGAATCTGCCCAGAATACTGTATCTATTTCCTATAACCCATTGCAGGATGACTTTTACCCTGGAACCAAAAAAAAAGATTCAAACAATGGTTTAATGTTAGGACCCTTTTCTGTGTATTATGACAAAAAGCGTGACTCATTAGGGAACTGATTTCAAGGTGTTCTTTTGAGGAGTGAGCAGAGATGGAGACAATCTCCTCTCATTAGTTTTGTCTCATTCTGGACACAACTGCAAAGGCCATGCAAAGAAATACCATTAGCAGTTAGGAGCTGGTGGGGTGGAGCTCAGTTTACTTGAGCCAAGTCCTATATTACTGTCAGAACTTTGCCAGCTGACAATATAAATTGCAGCAGATGAATTGCTATTGAGTTGGTTCTACATCCAGTCATATAATACAGAAATGCCTAAATCACTTATTTCAATAAAACTGTGAGGAGAACTGAAATTCTGCCACGTTAATAAAATGCTGGATACTTACCACAACCACTCTACTGACAGGGCCTACCAGCCTATGATTGTACTGTAATGCTTTCCAAAACTTTACCTTCAGTATTTCATATCTAAATGTAATATGTCAGAAAAGAAAATAGAAGATAGGCCTGTCAGAGCCAAACTGGGAGCTACTCTCACTTTTCAAGCTTCTGAGGTTAGCATGCTGCTTACTATATGAAGAAATAAGAAGGATGTTGTTTAAACCTCTTACAATCTGGAGCAGTGAAACCAAGAGTAACATGGAGGGTGTTGCAAAAAGGTTTGATCCTTGGTTTTCCATTTGAGCTCTACTATGAGGCGTCCCTGGGCTATATTCAGTGTTCAGTATTTGAAGGGCTAATTGTCCCTGCTGAATGCCTGGCCAATGTCAAGTACAGAGAGTAGTTAGGTACCAATATATTCATTTAGTACAGACTTCTCACTGTATCAATACTGTATTTTGAAGGCTATTAAAAAAACAAACCATGGACTTCATCTTCAACCTTCTTCCCACATCGTCCTTGGACTTACCACTGGTATGGAATATATCAAATATCCCCCTCTCATCTTATATCTGATATTAGTGACAGACTGTCTTCACAGGAGCACATGCTATCCATTGAAGAACAGAAGATGAAATGAAGTTGTTTGACCTATCCTGGAGTTAGCAAGTGGTCAAATGAAGAAGATGCAGTTTCTATTTGGTTTGCTGACACCTGATCAACCACTGGTACACAAATCTATGCCGATGAGGGAGGAAGGAGGAAGAGAGCTGTGAAGGCGCCTGATGCATGGATTTCCTTATCTAAATGCCACAGAGGCATTTCTGCCATTGTGGCACCAGACCCAGGGCTGACATCTCTTTGTTTCCCTTTCCAGTTATCTCTCTGATATGCTTTCTTCCTTGAGCTGAGGATAATCACATTAGGAACATACTGTGCTTCTATGTTTAGATCTCTAATTAGTTTACTCAATAGGGTAAGTATAATTATCCTCATTTTGAACCATCAAAATAAGATGAAACACTTTACTCAACATCTCACCCCAAATAATTTATACAAATATACTTTTATATCTATGAAAATCCCCCCACTGTATTGTTTTTAGTGATAGATTGTTGGAATTAATTCCACACCCTGTGTCCCATATCTCACTTCCAAGCATTCATTTCCAAGTAAACTTCATACTAGACTTCTGTTCATATTGCACTGTGATGTGAGGGAGAGGCACAACCACACAGCAGCAGCAGTGAGGCAATCTGCCCCACAGGGCACCTCATCCTCTCCATGAAAACTTTGAAGTTTTCTCTGTTTACTCTGGAAAAAACAGAACAGATGTATGTTGACATCTAATTTCGCCTAGTCAGCTATTTGTGATAACACCACTTCTTAGAACAAATATGAAGTTATGCCCATAGAGGTTAAGTAATTTTAAAAAAGGACAGTCTGTGGCCGATGAATCCCAATACAGTTTCTGTCCAGTTGCCACCCTTTGCTACAGGGGACTGAAAACTTGGACTCGTCTCATTCATTCAGAAAGTTAACTTTTTTTTTCACCTCTATTTTATGTGGGGTTTTTTGAGAAGAAAAAATTTAAAAGAATCTTGTAAAAGGTTTTTGGCTGTTTCCTCCTTGGCAGCACATGTATTCTGTTCAGCACAGTCATTACATTGGAGCACACAAAACCCCAGCTTTCATTTGTCGGGACTGACTTTTAAGAAGCTTTTTCACCAGTGCATACAATTTGGTCTGTGTGTCCTCTTTTGTAGCCATTATTAACTCACAGTGTGGGCTATAAACCCAGGCTTCCTCATCTGGTGCCAACTGGCATCTGTCACCACTCTCTCCTTATCTGCTACCTCTGCCAGTTCCCAGTGTGAAATGAGGCCACGCCACGCTATCGTCGGGATTAGACCTAATGCACTGAGTTCTGTCTGTCCTGTTTATTTTTACCAACTTATTCAGATTTCCAGTCTGGGCATCTGAGGTCCAGAAATGCTGGTGTTTTAATAAGCAGTAAATCCACACAGATGCAAAGCCTGACTATTTTCTCTTGCATTTGTCTGTGTGTTCTTAGACAGCATGGCGGAGATGCAAAATCCTACAGCACGGGAAACTCTGCAAAAGTTACTTCCATACCACTGCTGTGTGTGTGTCCAAGGGCTAGAAGAACCAGGAGACACAAGGAAGGACAATTTCCCACCTGTGACGAGAGGTGCCTGGAGCAGATTGAGCTAATGCTCTGCAGCTATTGATGAGAGAATTGTTCTGCTACTATTTCCTAAACTAGCTGTATCTCTTTCAGATACTGAGAGATAAAATGGATGAGCAACAAATGTATTGATAACTTCCTCCTCTAATATATAATGAAGATTAGGTAAAAACATTGTATGATCTGAATCCCGATCTGAAACTGATGGAGCAAAACACAAACTAGATCAGATGCCACAGCACAAAGACAGGGACACAAACATGAGATATGCACTTGGGTTCCGAAGTATGGAAGAACATATAGGAGCTCACTGCAGAGAGAAAAAGCATCTGGTAGTTATTTAACGCCAGTGCAGAAGTATCCTTAACCACTCTTCTCCAAGAGTTCCAGTCCAGTCCATTTTTAGACAAAACCAATATCTTACTAGATATTTCAGACAGGAATAGATTATACTGTTGGGAAGCATTTTCCTTCATAGGCAAAACAGAGCTCTCCTCAGTTTCTTCCCTGTATTTTTTTTCGTATTACTGCACAAAACTTTTCAGCATCATGGGTGTTTACACCTTTTTAATACTTATTTGCCTGCTAAATCCCTCGGTACCTTTTTACCTTTCTTAAATTCCCCGCTACAACTCTGTGATTCACCAACTCATTATTCAGAAAGTAATAAAAACATCAGGCTTGCAATTAATAAAATAGGGCTAGTAAGGTTAAGAAAAAAATGGAAATTAAGCAAGCTTTCAAAGCAAAAAGCTGCAGAACAATTCCAGAAGACGTCATAGGTAGTAAAATTTTATACATGTCAATAAAGCAATTAGATTAATGGAAGAAAAACCCTTCAAGTGCCATGAAAGACAAAAATGTCACCTCTCAGCAAGTCAGTTAGCTGCAGATCACTGAAGAATGGGTGGTGAACAGGGGAAGAGTCATCACATGCTTCTCAAGCACCTCGTGTCAGCCACTTCCAAGGAGAGACTAATGAACTGGATGGACCTCTGGCCTGGTTCAATACCTCAGTTCTTACAGTTTTTTATTATCCATTTGGGATGGCTGGATTGCTTGTTTGATTGATGTAATTTATCTACTGTATCACAGAGAACCTGTGCCAAGAAAACAAATTGCTATATTCATCATAACGTTGCTGGGACAGAGGTCAACAGTGCAGAGCAGCACTGCTGGACTGATAAAGGTACAGCCTGCTAGCCTCAGAAATGGGTTTCAGGAAGAGGTGCTCAAGGTGTGTGCTTGTGCAGATAAGAGAGCGGGCAAGTGCACAACAGCAAAGTGCCACTCCAATTTTGCTCTTCAATCCCCTTGCATGGTAGAAGACAGATCCCTCTCTGGGCAACTTCAGTGAGAAGCTGGTGAACAATGACATCAAGTAGAACTGCACTCATGGCAGCTCAGGGGAGGTCTGGTGGCAGTGAGGTGCTGCCCACAGAGCTGTAAGTTGGGGCTGGCCAGGAGCTGGAAGCAGAAGTGTAACTCAGCTCCACCAGCATCTGTGCTGGCGGGGTGCCCCACTCACCAAAGCCCAGGGCAGTGCTCCTCACCAGCAAAACATCAGCACCCTGCAGTGCAACAGTGCTTTATAAGCTGCAAAGCAGCAGTGTTGCCCTGCGGGAACTTCATCAGGATGAGCTCCAGGACATTGGCTGAGCTTTCACTAACTGAAACTTGCACTTTCAGGCCATTACAACCCAGGCAGGATTGTAATTCCCTATCCACAGATTCCCCTTTTCCTCACTTCTCTTTCTGGCTCACTCATGTTTGGCTTCTAACATTCTCAGCACAAGGTAGTTGAGGGCAAGTGGTCGGAACTTAGTGATGGTACTTGGGTCAGAAGAAGGTGAAACAGTTAATGGAGACTCATGGACACAAGCCATGATTGTGGATTTCAGATCTCTATTTTCTTATCACTTCATAGAAAACTACATTCATTGAGCTCAAGGAAATGAAATTCAATATTGGAATGAATATTTTTTATTTTTCTCAGTAATAAAAAATAATCAGACTACTGAAGTTTCAAAAATAAAACAATTGTTCCTACAGGCTTAAATGCAGTGATTTATTTAGAAATATTAATTCTAAACACTTGATATATACCACTTGCTACCAGGAAAAAAATTGTCCAAACCAGTCAACTTTCAGCTTGATTCATTATCACCCAGCAAAATAGACCTCTGCCACAAGTAAGGCATTGCAATCCACAGTTCTTACCAGTCAGATGTAGCCTCTGACTATATTTGTTCATAAACAGATCTAGAAATGACAGCCCAAACAATTATTAAATTAATTATTAGTTTCATTATTTGAGTTAATTTTCATTACCTTAAATTAATTATAATTATAATTAAATATTATTTTATTTGTCTAGCTGTTTACCAACATAAAGAAAGCAAGATTCATAGGCCAATCACTGTTTTCTTCATCATTTCATGTATTCTGTGATTGTCTAACCTGGGATGGTGGCAAACACCTGTGTTTTTCCATTCAGTTCAGGATGCTTTTTGTATTTGTGGAAGGAAGAAAAATATTGCCTCTGTTCCTATTAGTTTCAGTGCTCCAATGTATTTCACTCCTGTTTTTCTGTAATTCATTTCCCTTTCCAAGTTATAAGATGCTTGGGACAGGCACTCTAAACTGACTAAAATGTGCTGAGGGCAGGTTTCAAGAGCTTGTGAGTAAAAGAACCTTGTTCATCTATTTGTTTTCACACTATCACACCAAAGCCAGATTGTATTAAGTTATGTATTCAATTCTATTATAATCATCTTAATACATGTGCCTACAGTAGTCAGCAACTTGCAAAAATATCCTTATATAGGTAGCTTTATGCTTGGGATACTTCCAGTGGTTTTGGGGGTTATTCAAGAATCAACAGCCTTGTGTGTGTTTGTATATGCAGGATCAGGGTTGCAGCTTTCAGGGAAGTAATTTCTAGACAGGAACATGACACGCTACGTTTCACACTCTGACAAATCTTACAGTAATACATCTTCAAGAAAAACTCTCACAAGAGCGTGACTCAAACCAGCCTCGACTGTCAGCACAAGTAAGGGATGAAATGCTCAGATAAAGGAAGTATCAAAGCAAGAAGCCAAAGCAGGGTAACTATTCTTTGGTATGGAAAGCTACTGCTGGGCAAAACTCAACTGCCACCTGGCTGACATAAGCGTGGTGATTACCAATTAAAAGTCAAAATGAAGATGATAAAGAATGCTGGATGGAGGACTAATTAAGGAGTTTATAGACCCTGTCTTTGCCTTAAACCAGCCTCATTTTGAGGTTTGGTGTTTCTACTACAAGAGCATAACTGTGATTTGTGGGGTATTATTCATATCATATATTTTTCGTGGTAAAAACTATTGAAAAATAAATATTTTCACAAAGAAGAAGTTTCTTAAAACACTTAAAAGTTTTTAAACAATACTTTTAATTTTCTGCTGTCAATTCCTATTTTAGAATTATTTGCCAAACTTCACATTCTATTTTTTGTGAATGTAGCAGGTTTTCTCCATTATTTTTATTTGATAATCAAAAATTATTTTTCTCTCTGAAGTGTCATATACCGCCTTATGTGCTGTTGTATTAGACAGCTAGAAAATGTTTTTAATTGAATCAATGTAGCCGTATGAAGTCACAAGCTCCTTATGACTGAGCAATACATTATCAATGTACATGTGTAGTTCTGTGTATATTAGACACATAGATTTCTACAGAACTATCAAACAGAAGTTGGTCTGAAATTGGACAAAAGTTGGTCTCTGTGTATGCTGTAACCTCTGGGAAGTTCTGATCTTCCTGTTTAAGCGTGTTGCATCTGGCCATCACATGCACTGCTGTGTTGATACGAGCTTGGTGACGTTGTTGTGCACTTACTGAGTCCTTTCAGTGACCACAGTGGATTTATTTCACAGGCTTCTCTTAGCTGTGTGCCTATGCTCTATGGATATGCCTGGGATTTCACATTATATTAATTCTGTCTCTTTCACACTGAATTTACCCTTTATCCATCACTCCCTAGGTCTCTCCTCATCCTCCTCTAGCCAGGTGAAACAAGTACATATCCTTTAACCCTTACTTGTAGATGTAGGCCCTTAATAATCCTGGCACCCTACCCTCCATTTTCTATGCATCCACCCTAACTGGACCAAAAAACCCTCCTGAAAGCTGTTTTTCAGATGGAGTCTCACCAACTCTGAGTAGAGAGAGACAAGGCAGCGGGACAAGGAGTGTGAAGCCATACATACAAACTTACAAGACATTTTCATTTAGGAGTAAAGTGTCTTCAGAGATCTCTAACAAAAATGCAGCAGGTTAAGATCACCCTTGCCCTGGACAGGAGCAGAGGATCAGGGCAGAGCTCCTTGAGGCACACTTAGCAGGGCTTTGCACATTCTCCATCATATTAATTTCTTCAATGTTTTTAGCTGATAAACAGCAGTCAGGGCAGGCAATTCAGGCAATGCTTCTCACCAGCTCACCCACCAGCTGATCCTGGTGGCAAGAGTGGGAAAGGGACCCTCAGTAAGAACCAGTAATTATTCCAGATCCAAAGGACAATGATACAAGCACCTTACTGGTGACAATAGTGAACAACTACCAGGTAGATTAAATTAACTCTTTGCCTACTACAGCTCCTTTTAAGTGCGATTAGATCAGCTCCCCTCATCCCTGAGATTCTTCAGTTCTAGTACTGCACTTTGACATAGAACAGTAGTTGGCCATGTCTATCACCCTTGAGGATGCTTGGTCAGGACCATCTTTCCTGATGTTTTCTGATCACCATCATTGTTGAGGTGTTATGCAGAACTGTCATTCTGCCCAATCAGGAGTTCCATCACAGCTGCCAAAAGCAGTCAACCTCCTCAGCATCCCTTCCCACTTGTGGTCTTCAAATTGCTGTAATTTATGCCATTGCTAAGCCAGTTCAGTACAAGTAACATTCTGGAAAAGATGTGGTTGTTTACCAGTGTTCATCCCAGGAGAACAGCATCTCAAAAACCCTCTTACAAAATATTTTCATTTAAATAGGTATAACCACACTCTGTTAATTTAACTCCCTAAATTCAAAACGCATCCATTTCTGGTTTTGCCAGGAATTTGCTTCTTGTTTGAGCCAACTTTTAGTGACCACAGCTGTTCTTCCATGTCACTGTACATTTCTTTGAGCTATGTAAAGAATTGCTAACACTCAGTATAGTCTGCATATGCAGACTATAAGCAATAATTCAATATTGCTTTCTCATGTGATGAATGATTAAGGATCTAATGAAAGGTTCTCCAGATAACTAGGGGTATAAGGTCTGTGAACTCTGGTTACAGCTTTTCCCATGAGTGGAGGGATTGGGATGTTTTTTCCAGGTGAGATTCTCTCTCACCACCAATTACAAATGAACTCGTGCTGCAGCTGGTCCTTCAACCATGCTGTTTATAGCTTCCCCCTCCACGCCCTGATCATCTCCTTTCATGAAACTTTCAGGAATTCCTGCGAAATTAAGGAGCTGTAGACAGGCACTCAGGTTCAGATAGGCAGGATCTCCCTCTGGAGGCCTCCAACAGCAACTGCTGCTCTCCCTTGGTTTCAGAGACCTGGGGGAGAAGCGCTTTGGCAGAGCCAAAATGCTGCTGCAAATCAGATCTCATCCCGGACAGGATGCTCTTCCTTTCTAATCTGCTTTACAATCCCAATCCTTCCTCCAAACGTGGCTGTAATTTGCCAGCAGCTTCAAAAGTTCGTGGTCTGCCGCCTCTGCCCACTTCATCCCAAATGGAAAAGCAGGGAGAACGGCTGAGCCGTTTCCTGCGCTGGCCATAGGGCCGGGGCTCCCGAGCGAGCAGCGCCCACACGGCGGGGGCTCCCTCGGAGCTGCTCCGAAGGACCCGACCCGGCAATATGACCGTAGCACCACTGCGGGAGGGGAAATAAAGAAGTCTGGTAGAAATCAGTCTCGCGAAGACTAGATAAAGGACCAGAGGATGCACTGCACCAACTCGTAATGAAGCCTCTGATGCAAACGTTTGAAAATCATAAAAGAAAGCCAGAATTAACTCCTTAGGGCTTTAAGCATGTTCAAAGGTTACTGCCACGTGTCTTACAGAGCTACACACTTACTTCACTATCTTAGTCCCCCACCTGACTTGTTGAATCACTTTTTTTTTTCCCACATACACTTGGCATAAAATAAAGCATTTCTGGGCACAGGAAGAAAGATACATAGGCTACCAGTTTTCTCTGACAAAATATTCTGGATGTTATAGAAGGTTTACAGTTGTGATTTTAAAAATAACAAATGTGCCTTTTTTGTAACTGGAGTAATTTGTATGGAGAACTTAGAATCAACTTCTACAGAGATCATGTTGAATTAAATGAGTTTCACTTAGTACCTTCCACTCTTCTTCTACCTTTTTTTTTTTTACTTGCATGAGTCTTTTGAACTCATGTTGATCAGTTCTCCCACTAATAAGCTGGCTTCCATCACACTTGTAAAGGTTGCCATCAGACTGAAACCCAGAGAGCTGCAAAAGTTGTTTGAAAAGCTGTACTGTAATATCAATACCTCTGTATAAATAAAACACTTCCATTGAATTTCAGCTGGTATAAAGTTCCTGAATTTAGCTGGTATAAAGTTCCTGATTAAAGAAGAGCTCAGACTGCAATCTCTTTTGAAATTGTAGCAGTTAGCAAATCAAACAACTTGTAATAAAAAAGCATCTTTAGTATATTTAATATAAGATTTTGTTTTAGGAAGAGTTAACAGATTTTTTTTCAGATTTTGAAAGTATATCTAAGCTAAAAAAAAGAGAGAAATGTCAACCCATGATCTGAAGGGGAGATTGCAGTGCATAACCATATGCAACAAGAACTGTGGCTTGAATACTCAGAATAATTCTCAGATATAAGTTATTGGAAGTTTAAATGTTTGTCTGCTCTGTTAGTGACTTGGAAATCAAGTAAAAGGAAAGGTAAACAAAACTATTCCTGCTCCCACAGTAACTAAATGCAGAATCGTCTTTTATCACTAAGAGGCGCTGCTGCATCAGGCCCTTGGGCGACTCTTGCTCGCCACGCGGTGAGGTGGGGCCGAGAGTAAAATACTCTTGACAATATAAGGGTTTGGAGGGAGTTTTGTTTATTCTTGCGAGTGTATGTATTATCTATCTATCTATCTATCTATCTATCTATCTATCTATCTATCTATCTATCTATCTATCTATCCATTTATCTACCTCTGAATTAATACTGTTCTTTCAATTGAAAAAAATCTTTCAGTTTAAAAAATACATTTTACTGAGTGTCTGCTGTATCTTCTGTCAGAAGCATCCTTTCTTTTCATTCACTTATGGAAGGTTTTGTGCTGGACTTGCAATCTCAGAAACCGGTCTGAAAGTTATGATGATACAGACAGCAAATTCTTGGAGTCTGAGGTTGTGTAAGTCTTCAAGTTGGTAACGTACAAAAAAAGAAATTTTAGATCTATAGTGCCAACTCCATTCTCATGAGAGAATCTAAGAACAGGCTCACAATGCTTCTCACTATGATACACAGAGCATGCTAAGCAATATTTTACTCCTTCGTTTGTAAAGATGGAGTTCCAGGAGGGGGCATAGCTAAGCCAGAAGAACACACAAGTATTGTTAAAATGGTTCATACAGGTAAGGTGACTGTTACCAGCTTGTATAACTTGTTCTAATTTGACAAGGAGGTTTCTCACCAGAGTTCACAGCAAGCTGGATGTGGACTGGAGCAGGGTAGGAATCTTAGAAAGGATTTGCAGGTGATGACAGCAAATACATTTGTAAAACAAAACCTGTACAAAACAAAAACGATCACAGCTCCAGCGTGCAGCTGGCCTAGAAAGTACAGGTTGGGCTTAGTATGTTTGTTTTGGGTTTTTTCTTTACATCCTTGCCATGGACACTCTGGAAATCCCAGAGATAAAAATATTAGATTTTAAGATGATAAGTGGTCCTTATGGCTCTTCCAAAATGCTTTTAATAAAAGGAAGGGAAACAAAAAACTGTACTTCCCTCCTTGAAGGATTGCAGAGAAGAACTTATAACTGTCAGTACTGATTAAGCAAGAAACTATCCATTGCTTCAAAACAGTGTTTGACATATAAAAATACAACAATTTGAATTAAATCCATTTACATTTGTCACAATTGCTATATATACCATTCTGCTCTTAAAGGTGAACTTAAAAGCTTTATTCAAAAAAACCCTCAAACCATAAAATAGAAAAGGGAGATAAAATGCCTTTGTAAAGTCTCTTGCAGCTATAGGCTCTAGTATTATTTGCATTAGGAAGAAATCAATAAATTAACACAGGGAAAGCAGCAGTTACAACCACAGAAATGTTTACTGCTTCCCACTCCTTGCAGATTATTTAACAATTAAATTAGAGGAGGAATGTTCTTCTTTTGTGATTGGTGATGTTGGAACTATAAAACAAAACACTTTCCAAAGGAGGGAATATAAGGGTATGGTTTTAAACACAGCAAAGCTGACAAAATGCAGTCCACATCCCCTTATCCACCCTTAGCTTTATTCCTTGTGGGATTAAGTGGTGGTGTCCCTTTAGGCAGCAGTTGTTGCCTCAGCTTACATGGATCATCAAATTTAAACCTACCCCTTTTGGTCTTCTTTTTCCCATTTGTGACAGATTTTTACATAGCCTTCCTCTTGGGGCTGAAGAGTCTTTTAAGTTTTGTCTCTAAGATTAATCATAGAATAGAATCACAGAATCATAAAATCATTAAGATTGGAAAAGACCTCCAAGATCTTTGAGTCCAGCCTTTGACTGAACACCACCATATCAACTAAACCATATCATTAAGTGTCATATCCAGTCATTTCATGAACACTTCCAGGGATGGTGACTCCATCACCTCCCTGGGCAGCCCCTTCCAATGCTTAACCACCCTGTTCATGAAGAAATTCTACCTGATGTCCAACATGAACCTCCCCTGGTATAGCTGGAGCCTATGTCCTCTTGTCCTGTCACTGGTTACCTGGGAGAAGAGGCCAACCCCCACCCAGCTACAACCTTTCAGGCAGTTGTAGAAAGCCTCTTCTTCAGGCTAAACAACCCAAGATCCTCTTCAGACATTAACTATTATGATATCTGGTTACACTTTTTGTCTTCAGTTGGAAGGTTAGTGTTGTTTCCAACGCAATTTTTGCTATTCAACTTTTAAGAAAAAATCAATTGCAGTCAAAGAACTTTGAGAAATTTTTTTATGCATCTTCTTCCTATTTCTTTTGCTACTTTAGCATACCACAAATGATGCAGGGACTTTTTGGACTTCTGAGTTACTCTCTCCAGCTGCTCCTCAGATCTTTAAAGCTGATTAGAGAGATGTGCTGCTAAGATACCTGTTCTGTCTCCCACTGCCACTGCTGGAGATGGTGTTGCACAGAGGGGCCTGTCCTGACAGGCCAGGCTCAGGTCCTCACCAAAGGCTCACAGTCCTCTGGCAAACTCTCTGCTTTCCTAAAGAAGAAGTTATGAAAGAGGCAAAGGGCATTGTGACCAGAAGTCACGAAGACACAAGATACGAGTCTAACATGATAGTGATACAGCAGTGTGTGATAACAAGGAGCTGAAAAGCTCTTCAGCATGTTGCATGATCTGTAGGTGGTCAGGACAGGAAGGTAGAAGGAAGTGTGGTTTGTATCCTCAGCATTCACATCCCATTCCTCTGAAAGTTTCAATTACCCCTGTGAGAATAGAGATTAGTTTTCTTTTTTTAAATTATGCTGTTCTTTTGGCATCAGACGGCTGAAAGTTCCTGACGTTATTTAACGTTGTGCAAAAGAAAAAAACCTTTTGTGTGTTTAAGAGTGATTGTTCAATTGTGACAGTTTGTAAGTAGGAGGCAGTGGCAGAATTAGGATGCAAAATTCATTTCATATAGACAACAGCTGAACAAGAAAATGGGTCAGCCTCCTCAAGTAGAGGAGGATTTATAATTGTCAACATATAGAGAAGGAACATAATAAAAATTTTCACTGGAAGGTAACTTTTTTTAAATTTCAACCGCAGTTTAGTTATAAAAATACTAAAGGCATATGATGGAAATTCTA
Organism: Chiroxiphia lanceolata; assembly: GCF_009829145.1. NCBI lineage: Eukaryota > Metazoa > Chordata > Aves > Passeriformes > Pipridae > Chiroxiphia > Chiroxiphia lanceolata. Next base: position 101,236,196 of record NC_045639.1, read on the forward strand.
CATAATTTCCAATATATCCTTGTGTAAATGTCCCTAGCAAATTATCAAGACATCATCAAAGCAGACCAAATGTAACACTTGTGCCTCTGTCTTCAGCAGTTGTAATAAAGCCGCATATCCCTTCAGAAGGGTAAGGGTATACCAGCAGGGATGGCATCAGAATTTGTTTTAATTTATCAGCATTAAGATTTTGTTGGAAAACATTCTTATTAATAATTAATTGATGATGTGGTGATTGGATTTTTGCAAGTACTTTGCTTTCCCATGAACTCTGTCTTTACCACATCCCAGTATAGCATTAGCAGTGTCTGTCTTTTGCTTTATTGTTCAAGTTCAATAATTTTTTCCATCTCCAGAGCCACTGCAGACTTCATAATTGAACAACTCTATGTAAAGAAAAAGTGCATCTGCCATAATTAAACACTCTCTCTGTGCTGCAAACATCATAATAAATGAATCAACATGCTGAGATTGTTCAAATTACTATAATTCTTGTATCTTAATTAGTCCCTTAATTTCAAAGCCCATAAACAATGGTTAAATAAGAAATAATCTAAAGGAATGGTAAAGGGAGGAAAAATATACTTTCTCTGGAAACACAGCGACCATATTGTATTCCATCCAAAATGTCTAGCAACAGCAAGGCAGTGACTGTATGTTAAACATTTAGCAAACCCTGTAGCATTTCTCCTTCAGCTTTCCATGGTATAAAATTTAGAATAATCATCTTGCTGCATGTTGCAACTCCTACTAAACTTGGTTTTTATTGTGTAAGGATCTAAAACACATAAGCTATTCTGCTAGTCCCAACTTTAAAAATACTTGTCAGGAGATGGGTAGGACAGAAATATTGTGCAAACTCTCAACTGATGTTCAGGATGATCGGAAATTAACCTTTAACTAACATGATATTCAAGATTCCTCCTCTATCACCTGGCAAAGATAAGCAGTGGCTCTAAGACTTGTGATAAAATCAGAAAAATTAGCACAGCATGGAAATGTAGCATATTAGGAATATTTTACACATGAGGATGGAAAACTACAGAGCAAGAGGTAAAAGTATTTCCACACACAGTATGGCAGTCACTTCGAGATTAAACATTTTTTGCAGACCAGGAATTCTTGTCTGTACTGATTCATCCACACATCACATTATGTCCGAATCTTTTTTTCCAGTTAAACAGAATGCAGCCTTATTATCTGATTGTTTTTCTGGCAAAGACACTGTGTTTTCTTCTTGTGCTTCTTGAACAGAGATGCAGATTCTTAAACAGCTGGGCATTCAGCAGAAATGATCTCATTCTTTAAATCTGTAATGTCAAAACAAGACAGAAATAACCTTAGAGTGCAATGAGTATTTTTGACAAGATTGAGGTCCCACGCAGGAAATGGGACATGGAATTGTTTTTAAGATCTTTAATATGTGTCTGCCAGAAGAAATCTAAACTGATTTTTGGAAAGGAAGGATGAAGTGGACTGAGAATTTTCTTGTGGCTGTTCCATAATTAATGTTATTGTTGCCAGGCTAATTTATAATCACCAAAAGCCTCTGCTTTCCCCTTTGACTGCATGAGGAATTTGACTGCAGGATGGAGTAAGTTTTTCCAGTAGCCTGGGTAATCCCTGCTCTCCCCACCCATCCCTTCTTTACATTAGTGTGGTTTTCAGCTGCACTTGAGATCTGAAAGCAGAACTCTTATCAGTTATTGAAATAAATTCCAAAATATTGTGACTAATGCTACTGACAGAGCTATAAAATCATCATGTCAATAAAGGATAAGGTCTAAAAAAATTATCTTTGTATTCCTAGAAAACTAGAATTTTTATATAAGCCCTGAATCATCAGAGTTTTTCAGGGCTCACTGTGGCTCTGTGAGCGCTGGAGTCCTCAGGCAGCAACAGAAGCAGAGACCAGGTATGAGTGCAGCTTCCTGAAAGGTCCTCTGCTCCTGCTTCCTGCACACCACTGCTTAGTGCCAAAGCACCAGGCAATTTCCAGAAGTGAGATGAATCACCTAGTTTGCTTCCCTCTGGAGTTTTGGGGGGGTTTGGTCTTTGTTTTGGTTTTGTTTTGTGGTTTGTTTCTTTTTCTGGGTCAAGAGATTGAGTAAATTTTCTGAGTAAGCTGGAACAGACTGAACCTCCAAGGCAAGGAACAGCTGTGAATGGAAGAAGTGTTCCTGCTCAGAAAAGCCTGTCTTTCTCACATTTATTTGAAAAGTACTTCTGCTTTTATACATGTGCTTCTGTGCTCTAGGATATAATTTACTGTAATAGCAAACAGGATACTACGGTCTCTGGGAATAGCTGCAAGGGGCTGTGGAGCAGTGGTGTGGAAAGAGCTACATCCTTCCTGCAGCAGCCAGCAAGAGCAGCAGCCAGCCCAGCACAAAGCCAGGCTGCAGTCAGCAGTCTTGGTTAATCTCAATCTAAATCCTGCCGGAAGCCCTGCAGCAAACAGTGTTGTACAAACTCTGTGATGGATCCGCCACAGAGACCACTTACTACCCGACCTTCTGCCTCAAGTTCCATTTCTTCCCAGCATCCTGGCAGTTACCCAGGCTGTCAAACAGGGACTAAGTGTCTGCACTTTCTTTTTTGGGGGAAGAGGGAATTTAGGAGAAAGCAGAAATTTCAAGGCCAGTATCTGTGTGAAGAGTAGGTCATGGGGAACCATATCCAGCAAATTGTGTTTTCCATGTCCCATGATCTCAAGTGTCAGAATACGGTGATCCAGATGAACAGCAAATCGGCTGTCCTGCATTGCAGGACCAGGCTGTCCTGTGTGCTGCTGTCACAGGCTCCGGACCACTTGAAACTGAGCTCTACAAATATGCATTTCTTATGCTTGCCTCACTCATTTTGCAGTTTCCTCAAAGACACGACAAAATTGCTTGAAAATAAAGCAGTTTTCTCCATATGTAGGTGTGAGTAATGTCCTAAATAATTAGAGCTGGTCAGAAACAAAACCACTGAGACCTTTTTAATATTTTGCTCTAAATCAGGACATTTCTAAAATCATAGAATCATAAAATCATAGAATCATAGAGTGGCTTGGGTTTGAAGGGACCTTAAAGACCATCTAGTTCCAATCCCTCTGCCACAGGCAGGGTCACCTTTCACTAGACTTGGCTGATCAGAGCCCCATCCAACCTGGCCTTGAACACTTCCAAGGATGGGGCATCCAAAACTTCTCTGGGCAACCTGTTCCAGTGCCTCACCACCCTCACAGCAAAGAACTTCCTCCTAATACCTAATCTAAGCCTACTCACTTTTAGTTTGAAGCCATTCCCCCCTGTCCTGTCACTACATGCTCTTCTGAAAATGAGAAATTCTAAAGCATTTGAATTATAATTATAAATATAAAAATTATAAAAGGCATTTTAACACAGAAGTGAAACACTTCCTTAACACAATAACCTTTTAAAGAGGCAGACCAAAACACTATTCACTTAAATTTTATGTTTTTCAATTTTCCACTTAAAAATATTTTTTTAATCTGACATTACACTGTTCTAGAGAGAGGGTATTGAAACAGAGCAACCTGTTTCAAACACCATCACTATGCAGCCACCACGCTGGGGTCTGATCAGACACCTTGTATTGCTGTGTTCTACACCTGCACAGACAGATGTGTGCTGTCCTGGGTTTCCATGAAAGGAAATAACACCATTTTAGTCAATCTAGAATGGGTCACAGAGATATGAAATGGGCAGAGCTATGGCCAAAAGCTGAAAGGGCCTTGCCAGACCAGATTAAGCAGCATCACACTCTCACACAAAATGCTCTATGAATGGGAATCTACCAAACCTTTTGTCACGGGAAAAGCTATGCATATAATTTGCGTATTCCAGTGCTTTTCTATGAACTAATGCCTTGGAAAACGTATGGTTTTTCATGTAACCTCTTCTGTCAGGAATTCTCTGAAGAATGAAATCTAAATGTGAGGCAACATCAAGTGCTGTAGAATGCTGCCTCAGGTCCATCAATTATTCCACCTTTTTTACATATTTTCCAGGATTGTTCTTCCTCAGCATGGGACCCTGAGCCACTATTTCATAACACAGTCCATGTGTCATGGAAATTGGTGACTGTTTTCATAAGCAGCTTCTCACTGACCCAAATACCCCACAGGACCATCTCTGGTAGACTACAAATACCACTTGAACACAAAACTACCATGAACTCAGAGTAGATTTCTGCTACAACAGAGAAAAGTGTTTTTGGAAGCCAGCACTGGAACATATTCTTAGATTTTAGAGACAAAAAGACCTTATGTCTACTCTTCTCACTACTCATTCATCACAAACCTTTAAAAGGGAAGTTTACATAGTTTGTGAGAGCCAGTTTTGCAAAAGTTTTTGGAATTCAAGCCTCTTCTGCACCTTCAGCCTGGTTCCTGTTTCAACCTCCCTTTTTAAATTTCAAGATGCACCTGAATACATTTGAAATGAACTCCCAACTGCTTTCTTTGGCTCAGGAGAAGACGAAGAAGGAAGGAGAAGTTTCTCGCCCAAACAATTATGAAAAGGTACATTTCGGCTGCTGTTCACTGCTGTGTTTCCAAAGTAAATCTTCTCATCTCTTAATTGTCTGTTCACATACAACCTGGCAGGTCTACCTGACTGACACCATCTGTTATTCCTGTGCTGGGGGAGTGAATTAGTCTCTTTGGTCTCTGTAGGGAACCAGATAAAAACAAATGCTGAAAACCTAGTTGCTAAGTCTAATATACTGCAAAGGCTAAATCAGTGATATTTATATCTTGAGTCGCATCAAATTTGAGCTGTGGGCAAATGCCCAAATATTTTTGCAAGTTGTTGCAAACATTTATTGACAATAAATATGTGACATAAGTATCCAGGATGTCTATGAAGAATAGGTGTTAAAACAACATTTCTGCAGACAACTGTTTATAATACATCCTTGAAAACTTGCAGCTGAAGTATGTTTGCTGCCTTGACTTAATTCGTACATTTAATATCTTAAAGCCTGAAATTTAGGGAAAAAGAAGTATTTAAGAAAAACAAGAATGCCTTCAGTGTTTAAACAAATAGAATAAGTATTGGCTGGGGGGGAGGAACCATGGCTGTGAAAAGTAACCTTATAAGAGTCCTTCTCTACACTTTGTCTTGTCATCTGGGATGCATCATTACTTTATTATGATGCTTTGGGTCTGCCTTGGGTCAGATTTCTATCTGAACTGATAAAGAAGTGTAAATCCTTAAGGCAAAACCCCCCAGTATTAGTTAATTGTATCAGAATTAACTAGCTGGATTCCATGAGGAAACTTGCTGAAAAGCTTCAAAGGGTTTTTAATAAAATGGGTACTGTAGTTACTGGAAGCTAAAAAAATTAATGAATGCTTAAATCTTGAAATGTTAAATCTTATTCATAAAAAATCTGGAGGGTGGCAACCTACAATAGCAGTTACTAATATTTCTACTTCCTTTGCTTTAAGGAGAAATATCTCCATAACTGTGAAATAAGCAGCTCAGAAAACTCTTAAATTACATCCTATGTAGCCTTTTTGGCTGCTTCATTCAGACAAGAGTAGGCTGACACTGCCATAGTAGTGTCAGATGTTGTTTGCTTAATAAAATATCTTTCTGATTAGACTGTGGGCAGATATGTTGGCATTACAGCTATTAGACCGTGGTGGATTTCACTGAGTTTAGGAATACATTTCTCTTGAGCATTTTATTTCTTCTTTCAGGCAGTAAAATTAGAATTAAAGACGTACTCCTCTTTCTATAATCAAGGCATATTGTGAAGGATCTCCCACACAGCCCTTACTGTGACTGTGATCTTTCTCTTGCTTGCAGGTGTTTTTTCAGGAGACATCCCCTTGAAAGAGACCTTGAACCTTTTCCTGAAAGACCTGTTCCTATTTGGGGCTGTCAGATTAAGTTTCTCTGTTTCAAGACAGCAGTCTTTTTTGGATGGCTGGGGCTTTCCTGTTATTTTTTTCCTACTACTTCCAAGTAATGGGATAGGATCAACATCTTTCTGGAAGTTCTGCGGCAGTTTCCAAAAGTGCTGAGTCACAATTAGACATGCAGTGCCACACCCCATGCATTTTCTGCACAGGGGAAGATGGGGACTTAATGCCTTTCTACCTGAAGATATTTTCATTACTACCTGGTAAGGTACTAATTTATATCCCAGAAGTTGACTATAAAATAGGAAATGTCAGGGTGTTATCATATTTACCTTGAATTTATAGTAATATGTATTACCTAGCAAGGTGCAAGGCAAGGGGGATTCATGTCCCTTATACCATACATATCAGGGCCCTAAGTGATTACCAGATACAACATCTAAATGTAACACAATGTTGAGGGTCATTATCATGGTCTGCTACAATGGTAGATGCCACAGAGTCTTAAAAAACATAGAAGGTACCAAGAGACACTATGCTATCATTAGTAAGTAGTTTGGCTAAGAGATTTCTGTGAAGACTAAAAGTGGTAAGTACTCTCTAGTCATAATTAACTCCAGTACTGTGGACAGTAAAGGTCAAAACTGAAATGTCTGGCAGATTCAGGGTCTGACTGCATGTTGCCATGACCTAATTCTATCCAACTTACTACAGAGACTTCTTTATCAAAACCAGCAAAATAATTCAGTTAGAATGGGAAAAAATCTGGTAATTTCTACAATTTCTCTCTTGTCTAAGAAGAGAGAAAATAACATCTCTGAGCTGACTAGCACCACCACAGTGAATGTATATGCTATCCAGTGACAGAAAACATTCCCTCACTCACCTTAAAGTGATTGTGATAAGCTAATTAAGTATTTTATACTCGGTTAGATGATTGTCTGCTTATGTGTAAAGGAGATTTTGTGTCTTCAAGGTTGGCAGCATACATGTGGACACTCCAAATCATACACTCTCACTAAGCAAACCCAGCACTGCCTCTAGACACAGACTATTGCAGCCATGCTACAAGCACTGGCCCCTGGGCAAAAGCAGAGATGGCAACTGGTTTATGTAAGAATTGAGTTGGTCTTAGGCCCACACTTAAGATTTCCTCTGAATACTGTGGAAGGAAAGACTGACTGGCCTTTTTTCTTCCTTTAGCTATCAATAATTGACATTTATTTCTATAGTTCCACTGCCATGCACCTTTTTCCTTGGCTTTCAGTTTACCCATGAAAGTAACGGCTAAACAGAGAGTATCCACAAGGCAGGGCTTACCTGCCATCTCCTTCCCTTTAGTGACAGTCACCTAGAGCAAGTAGGAAACTGTAAAACAGTGAGCTAAAAGAATAAACATGGTATTTTAAAGAACAACACTGAAGATGCTGTATCATAGCATGTAGATATAAAGACTTATTTCAGGAGCAGTAGGGTTTGCAATCCCAACTGGTTATTGAAATGTGCAAGGACCTATTGTTTAAACAACACACACACTCTACTGTCATGTGGATGCCACATACGTGTCCTACTTCCACAAAGAAAAGCATACACAGCTTTGCTGGTTGCAAATCTGTGGAGAACGGTCACCATTAATGAGGCTTTGTGCTTTTTTGCTTTCCTGTGAAAAAAATCAGCAGCTCTTTTTCATTCACAGGCACAAAAAAAGGGACAGGGAAGATGCTGACTTCCAGACTCTGCAAATCCTAAAAGAAAATGCAGTCCAGTGACAGGTAATTTATTTATTGTCACTCTGTTGTGAAATCACCGTATTAATTTCCCACCACTGTGAGTAGATTAGATACTATGCATTCAGGAAGAATAGATACTATGTATTCAGGTGGCTTAAAGTGTAGAAATAAGCTGCTTTCAGAGGTCAAATAAACTGTCCCTGAAAGTGCCCATCACCTTGGTATATGTGAACCCACTAATACATTGAGGGTGGGATGCAGTTGGGAAGGATACATTTTAAAAGACATTTAGTTGAAACTAATTGAAGGTAGGTAGAAAATCTAACTGGGTACCAATATGCAAAGGGTGATTATTAATGGACCACTGTTTAAATTGAGGGATCGATCAAGCAGCATTTTTCTATCAAGCTTGGGGCTATAGGAATCTGGGCCAGGTCCAGCTTCATTCAAAGTTTCATTTGCAACCTGGATGATGGACTAGGGATCATTTCTATTAAATTTGCAGACAACATGAAACTGCAGAAGACTGAAAGGATATTGACTGACAGGATTAGAAGTCAAAGTCAATTTGACATATGGGAAAAAAATTCAGAAGACATAAGAGGGGAATTCAGAGGAAGTGATGCAAAGCCCTGTACTTAAACCACGTTTCCACAATCATGTGAGATCTGTGCATTGCTCAATCGCCCTCCTTTACTACCCACCTCAGTAGCAGATATAATGTTTAACGTCACCATTTGTAACCTTTTATTGCATGAGCAACACAGCACATTCACCTCTACCTTGAGCAGCAGCAGTAGGCTGTATATCTACCCGAAGTGGTCAGAAAGCTGTGTGAAAGGGTATGGACCCCTTCAAAGTACATGACACACATTAGAAAGGGCCACGCAATTGTACAGCAGTCAATGGTACTAAATCTGGGCTGCTGTAGTCCTGCCATCTGCAGGACTTCCCAGCTACATTCCCATCCTTTTAATTTTGCTAACTTTGCTTCTAATGCAACCACACGCTGAGACAGTTCAGGGGGCTGACAGCTGGCTCCACCAAGAAAGTGATTATTTCTCAGCCAAAGTAGCTCTCAGTCAGCTCACCACATAATTATATGAGCCTGTGCAATGACAGGGATGGGAATGTGCATCTGGGCTTGAGTGGGGCAGCAGGACCACAGCAGCTGGGATGTGATCAGCTTCAGGTACCATAGGACTGTAGAGAGAGGACTCAACTAAGACTTGAAGTCACAGTAGCCATGTAGATAAAGGTACTCCCCCTCCAAAATCATCTTGTCCTATGAGAAAAGAGATGTTTTGTAGCTATGAGATGGGCTCCAAATATGGGGGATTGGCTGTAGAAAATATGCTTGATCACCTGAAGGCCAGAGGAATAGCCTGTAAAGGAAAGAGAGACCTCAGACTAACCTTAACAAGATTCTACTTCTCTGCTGTCTCCTGCATGGTATTTGCAGGAGCAAACAGCAGCAGATGGCATAAGACAGAGCAAGACGCCCAAATGGAGCCATGGTCACCACCTGTGCCTGCCACAGCTTGTTCACTCACCCAGGATAAACGGGGGGGGGCAGATTGTGGAGAAAGCTCTGACCGACTGCACTGTGCACAAGCCCTGACTGCTGCTTGTTGTGCTGTGGAATTATGCATATGCTCGAGCAAAAGCAGTAAACAATTGTTTCCTGCAAATCTTGCTCCCAGGGTTTTTTTAATGGCATTTTTCCTGCTTTGCATCCTAGACCTCCAGCCTCTGCCAGACCTGGCACAGGGCTGGCACAGCCTAGATCCCACAGGCTGCCATTTCATTGATTATTCCCAACAATAATAACCCCCCAAATACTCTTGCAACTTTTCTGCTTGGTTAAAAAGCAAAGATAACCCAAAGTTGTTAAAGTGTAACAGGACCTGTTAAAATGTAACAAGGGCTGAGCTACACAAAGAAAATGTCAGTTCTGAAAAACAGAGGGACCATTGGGAACTGCAAAGGTTTGAATCCCCCAATGTTTCCTGCTGCATCCATCCCATCTAGTGATCCTTACAATCCTCTGTTCCTCAGTAAGAAGGATTTTTCAGAAAGAATCTTACTGTTCTGGGGAGATATAACAACTGCCATACTTAGGGCAAAAATGTCGAGGGTGGTGTGGGGGGGGGAAATGCAGTAGAGCAGAATGTGGCAAAAAGTGTAATGGTCCTTAGCTGCTGGCACTAACTCTTCATCACCTGCTCTCACTTCAAAAAATGTGCAGAAGGCATGATCAGCTAGACAGAATCCATAAGGGAGTAATAAGAGCAATTGGTCTAGAAACCTAAGGAAAGTTTAGAAGAATAAGTGATATTTATCCCATGGAGGAAAGACAACGGGAAGCCTCATAATAGTCTTCAGAACTTTCTAATGGTGAGGAGCAGAGCACTGGAATTAAACTGTTTGCAGTGATTACACTCACTCTAAGCCTTTAGGAGCTGCTCAGACAAGGCCCTGTGAGGAATATGGTGGTACAGTCTTGGGATGAACTGATAAGCTGTGCCACCTCTGCCTAAATTTTTATGATTTTATAATTAATACATATCATCGCATTTCCATCCTAGAGCAGACAAGGCAATAAAGAGATTCATTTGATATGGAAGAGGATTATGGGGATTTGATTAAGAATATTGCTGTAATCAGAATCCCCTCTTAGCACACTGAAAGGATTCTGCTCAGAACTCAGAGGCCCAGAGAACTCTGCAAGCCATACTACCAATGCCATTCCTCTTCAGTCATCAAGTTACTACTCAATTACTCTTTTAATTATCTTTATTATAATTTGTTTTAATTACTTTCACTCAAGTAAGAAACAATTACTCGTCTTTACTAAAACCAGAAGCAATTTATAACTTGTACTTCTGTAAATATTATATATTGCCACCTACTTGGGCCCTATTCTCCGGATTTAGGGCTGCTAGACAACATTAAGATCTTTATCCAGCTCCTCCTGAGTCCTTCATAATGTTGCACTAACAAGTACGGTCTGGGAAAATGCTTCTGGAATCACCTCCTGTCTTTTAAGATAGCATCAGAATGGTTCCAGCAATTATTTTGTCAAGCAAAGCAATTCTACTGAACTACCTGCATAATCTGTTTTGAAAGTAATAATAACAATGAAACAGAAGATCAGCACAGGAACTGCTTCAACAGTTCCTGACTCCTCAGTTAAATTACTCTACGAAAATATTAATTTTACTGAGCTTTTTCTCTTTCTGCTGATCCCTTAGCAGATAGCTGGTCCTTTTACTGGTGCACTTGTGTACCTGAACCTCATTGCTTGTGTCATTTCAGCTGCCTGTGTGTGCTCACACAGTGCTACAAGGAGGAGGAAGCCCCAAAGTGGTCCCGGTTGCATCCAAAAGGACAGGCTGAAATGTCATTTAGGGCTTTGCTATTCCTTACAATCCAGTGCTGAATGGCAATGTAGAATACAAGTTACAATCATCCAATTCCAGATTTTCTGGTGGTAAAATGAATCCTGGGAGAACAGACATCCTGGTACACTGCAGGTTTATTCTGGATCCTATTTCCTATCCTCTGATTCCAAACACACACTCTTGCTGCCTTTTGATTCAAAACGTCGGCCAGTTTTCTGGGTTCTGAGTTTTGCCAGGGAGAAGGGGGAGCTGACTGTGGGGCAATTACTGTGTTTCTTTCCTTTATTTCCAGACAGATTCTCTTTTTCTAATACAAGAAAAATCAAACAATAGCATATAATTCTACAGATCCCATCCTCAAATCTCTCCTGTGCAAAACCTGATTAAAAATCTCTTTTTCTTTCTCAGCTTTTTCTCAGGTCACAGTACCAGACTTCTGTGGGTGTGCCCTGTCTCATATTTATTTATTTATCTATGTGATGTTTCTGCCTCCTTTTGTAAGGACAAGCCAAAAAGAACAAAGCACACCCAACAAATTCCTCTGTTGATATACGCTTTCTTTTGGATGGAGCCAGCTGGTGTTTCAGCAGCTTTTTTTCCATTAAAGTGTTTAGTAACTTCTTACTCTTAAATGAGGAATCTTATACATAACAATATGCTCATCCTTGATGAGTGTCCTGATAAATCCTGATTTTTTACTGCAATATAGAAATTCAGGCCAAATGGGGAAGAATATAACAAAACAATCCTTTTATTTTTCATCTGAATTTTGCAGAGGTTTCATATGTGCTTAAATTAGCTTTGTAGACTGTACTTCCTTCGGTCTTTGTCTTCTCTTCTGTTTATTTATACTATTTTAGCCCATTCAGCAATATTCAATAAATAATCATTTCCTTTCTGTTAAAAACTGCCATTGTACAGTGTTTATTCCAGTGCATGTTTACTACTCTTTTAGCTAAAAATCACCATCACCACCAGCCTGAGGAAGCTTAATTCAATAAGTTGTTAGTGCAACCTGGTGATTAAGAATTTAACTCACAGAAATCAAGAAAATGAAAGTAAACACATCTACAATTTGGCTATGTAATATATGCAATCCTGCATGAAATGAAAGTCAAGTAATTTATTATTTCTATTACACATTGCATACAGAATCAAAATACTCTTAATTTATTACAATTTTTATAAGCATGTGACAGAAGGAGCCAACAGAAGTGTATTTTCCATTGATACTGAGTCAATAAGCCTGATTCAGCTTGAGGCTGATTTCCAGTTTGCAGACTCAATAGATGTCCAGTGTGGAAGAAGGGCTAACATACTTTCCAACAGAAAACTCCTCAGAAAAGACAGAAAACATCTTGGGATTTTTGAGATATAAAAAATTAATGTGTCCTGCCCATTCAAAAGACAGAAGATTTCTTAGTATTCACCAAACAGAATTGTTCTTTCCTTTTCTCAGGATGAAAAGAATAGTGCTTTACGAGATTTTATCCTAGAATGACTGTGGCATGCAATGTCTTGGCTAGCCAGTGATGAGAGCAGCTTACAAGATGAACTCACTGCCAGATACTCAGTAGATACATTCTGGTCCACCTTTAATATGCTACTCATGCAGGTGTCCCTCTGCCACTGCAATTTTCCTGCTGCCTCCCCTACATTCATACCAGTAAGATGTTCTTCCTTTGAAACAACTTTGCTGTACATACTCATCTCATCTGAAAAGCTTTAAATCATCCTGGGACCTCCTTAACAAGACAGACTCTAACACACAGTCTTTGTTTAAACTTTTGTTGGCAAGTTCCTCATGAGACATACAGTAAATTCAGTCAAATGAAAAAGCAGGTCACTCCACTGTACCTTGCCACTGAATCATTGCATACCTCCCATTCCTGCGCTTCAGATGCAAGTACACTTTGCCACTCCATTACATTTTAACTATTTTCCTTTCATAAAGGGAGTCCAAAACATGACCAAATCAAAGTTTTACACTTCTTCTGTCAGTAAGTTTTATAAATTCTTGGCATAAATGAAAGCTTTGTTACGAAATGAGGTCAATAAAGGACTCCTGTTTAGGTCACTGAAGAGCTCATGCAGCAGGTGTTATACAATGTCAACTAGTCAAAGTGAGCTGCCAGCAGCAAACCATGACAATGACAACAGAAATGATAATACTACATAGCTGCCTCACAGTTGTTTGGAGTTTTCTACAAAACCCAGCACTTTTCATGCAAATATGAAGTCAGAACCTGTTAACAATAATGTATGAAAATAACATACTGTTTTGCAACAAACAAGCATTATGCTAATGCACAAAACCTAAACACTCTTTTGGACTAGATAATTATCCCCTCTGCATTTCTGGAAAGGCAGAATCACACAAGGGAGAACTGCACTAGCTCAGACATGTGGTCAAATAGTGGCCCAACTGAGACCTCAGTGCTTGTGGGTACATTTTATTATTGCTGTAACATAAGAATAATTTGTGGTAGCAAGAGACAGAACCTTTATTCTGCAAACTCCTATAATACTGCTTTAATTTTCATTCCCAGAGTTTTCCAGACAGTGACTGTAGTCTATAGCAGAGCTGAGCCAGCATCACACAGTACCAGGGAAAAACAGAGCATTAAAACAAATAATGGACACAGGCTGTCACAGGGAACTCAGAATGAGGATAGAGAGAGGCCAAGCACCAGGAAGAGGTCATTTTATGTAAACAGAAGTGGAGAGCACTAAATTTAGTCAGCTGATTATTTATCTCATATTACATTTTGCCTGAACATTTGGCTGTGGGACACAAAAATGCTAATGTGCCTCTGTGGATATTCTTGAAAGCATAATAAATTTGAAGAGTAGATAGATAATCTCATAGAAATAAATACTTTGGACCATGCTGAAAATGGCACTCAGGACAATACCACTTAGACATTAGAGATATTACAATAATTGGTTTCATGTAAAACAGATCGCTAAAGACATTGGATTAGTTCCCAGGAGTGTCCTAGAATACATCGTTGAAGATGAGTTCTTTAATTGAATGTGTATAGGAACAGATATAACAGCTTGAGCCATACACAGTATGTCACAAACCTTAACAATTATGGCTATGTTTCATTTTGCACACCATCCCATCCCCACAAAATATCTTGCTTCAAATTTAAAGGTACAGAATCCAATGTATTTGCTTAAGTGGATTTTTATATTCTTTGAGGAAGGAAATACATCCTTCTGCTTTTTACTGAAAAGAATCAAGTACAGTCCTGGAGCAATATAAATAATAAATCTCTCTCTTACGCATTTATAAAGAGTCCATCAGTATGATACATATTTAACATACATGCACTTTAAATTTCATTATATATGTATGTGAAAATTAACTCCACTTTCTGGGTTTCCATAAATTGTTCTGTATAACTGGTTTAAAAATATGGGCTACATATTTTTATTTTCCATTTTTAATTTTTTTCTCATTTTTTCAGTTTATTTATAGAAGCTGAAAAACTGCTTGTAGCTACCTTTATCCTTTTTCTACTTCAGGAAAGTGGTATGCTTCAATTCTTTTAAAAGGAGCTGTGAATATCTAGACTGTTTTTTTTGTTTTAGTGCAGGAAATTAAGAATTTTAATTGGTAGAGTGTACCTACCCTTTTCTGGTTTTGCACTCGTACATGTGGAAAAGTAAACGCAGAGTAACTCAAGCCATAAAGACCATGGATCAATCTGATCAAATAATCAGACATCCTGCATTAGAGAATTTCCTCAATTTTTTTTTTCAAAAGATAAGTATCATAAAACAAATAATCTCTACTGTGAACAACTGAGCACTGTAATGGCTCTCTTATCAGTGCTATCGTAAGACAATACCTTTGGAAATAAAGTGTTGTGTTGTCTGTAAGTGTAAAGATAATGAAAATATGTGAATGGAAATCATGTGATTTCCTTTGAATGTTATATTAAATCTCTTGATTGACTCTCATAAATTGCTTTCAAATTACTGCACTAATTCTTTTCCCTTGGTTAGAAATGAAACAATGTAGTATTTACTCAACAAGTTTTCCTACACTTAAAAAAAAAAAGCATCAGAAAAAGTCTGAGCTGCTTTCAAAATAGCATATGTTCTTTGAAGCATATACTTCAATTCTTTTTGTTTTTGCAGAATCTATTATTCTCTTACAGGACAAGAATAAATTGTAAAACCATAAATGTCAAATTAGGTTGCTTGCAGTTTACAGCAGAGTAGCCTCATTCCAGAGGCGTTCAGAAACCACAGGAGGGACTGGATTGCATCAGATCTCAATCCAGTGAAGATACTTTCCATGACTCGCCATTCATGCACACGGCAATTGTTGGGCAAATCCTCATGCTCAGCTTACTCTGACCCACATGGACAGCCTAGTTATGTGGAGCCAGATTTCTTTCATGAACTGCTACTTGGGATGCTGATGCAGAGGAATTAAGGGGCTGCCTCAGGCTCCTCACACACATCACAGAAAGCAACTGCACTGCACACAAGCACTGCTGCTTTTGAATTCTTAATGGCAAGTCAGTTATTGGCATTTATTTTTTTATTTCCTTCATACGATGTTGTAAATGTTCATATTAACATAAATGAAGGATTTTTAAAATTATTTTTAATCATCTACTACCTACCAAGCAACACGTTGGCATGTCATTTGTTTCTCTTCATAGATAATACACTCAGAGCCTTTTGTGCTGAGGCATGAAAAGTTAATTACTTGCAGCACAGGGTATATATTACATCTCCTTGGATTCTAAGTGTTAGTATTTTCTGCATGGACTATTTAAACCATGTTTTTGAGGTAGTAATATTTGTTGTTGTTGTTATTTTAATGTACATTATGATTGTGTCCCTTTTTTGTCCTAGCTGGATTTTAGCAATGGATTGTTTTGTCTTTTTCCTTTGGGTACTGGTGACACTCCTTTAGCCACTGAGAACTATGTATTCATTACACTTTTCATTACTATCTTTTAGATATTAGATAGTGACACCAAAAGAAAGATTGTGAGACACCTTAAGAGAGTTATTGTAATTGTTCAAACACAAATAAAGGTGATGTAAAAGGACTGAGCTTTGTGGCATTCACAAGTCTGTACATTTCTACTGAAGTTCGTCACTGTCTGCCACTAATCCTACAAAGCTCGGTAGGGATCAGCTGCTGATAACACCAATGAAAGGGGGTCTTTGTTATAACACTCTTGTTTTTTGTACATATTGAAGACCTTGTGAGCCTCATTCAGATTGTCTGTTACTTAGCAAACATTAACAGTGTATATAATGCAGTGCTTCAGACAAATCTGTGTTTTCTCAGGGTTTTTTCCCTGTTATTTCCATTTATCAAAAATGTTTTTATTTACAATTCCTGCTTATGATTTAATTTGCTATCCACAATAAATGTCCCATAAATAAACATTTGATTTTTTTGGCCTTCTCTTTAGTGGCAAAATAATGATTGCATTGATAAAGTTCAAAGCCAGAATGTTTTGCCTGTGGTGGATTTATTATTACCATTATAAACGTTGTCTTCAAAGAGTTAAAGTTAGTTAGTTATCCCAATTCTTCCTGTTTAATGAAATTATTTTGTTTCCTTAAACTGTGTTTAATAAGTAATAAGGGAGACTGGAAAATTAACACACATCTTGCTGTATTGATTTAGTTTTATTTCATTCTTTCATTCTGTTTTCTCTCTGAAGTCTACAAGCCTTCAGGTCCTATCTAATCTATTCACTTCTGACATGCACATCTTTCTACTGCCTAAGCGCCTGTGCTGTTCTTGAAACAGCCTCAGAGATTATTTAAATCCATATGCTTTGCTTTTTCAGCTGTTTACCGTTTCCTGCATAATTTTATTATATACTCCAAAACGTTAAAATTGTACTCTAAGAAACTTCATTATCATATTAGGTCTAACTTAACACTGAGCTGCATTATCCAAGTATAGTCCCTACATCCATTGTCCTGCAACTGCTGCTAGACCTTCCCCTGAATTCTGAAAGTGCCTGGCAGCAATTCCACACCCAGGGTTGCATTTTAAAATGGATAGCTACTAGTGTTGGAGGGCAGTGACCTAGTAATAGGTTGTGCATAAATAGGGAAGATGCAAGCAAAGCTAAGACTGTAATGCTGTGCCAAGTGCAATGAGAGTGGACTGCATAGTTATTTAAATGACAGTGCAGGAAACACAAAGGTGTGCTTAAAACCCACAAAATGCTAAATTCAAGCCTGCAAAGTGCTGTGAGTGAAGCAGCCAGATTTAGCAAAGTGAGGCACCAAAGCGGGTGAAAGGGTTGGAAGGTATGTCCTGTACGGAGTGGTGTGGGACACTGGGTTTGTCTAGTTTGGAACAAAGGTGGCTGAGGAGTCCTGAGGAGGGGACATGGAGACAGAGGTACTGAACTCTTTTCCCTGATATCCAGTGACAGGACACGGGGGAATGGTTCAAAGCTGCTCCAGAGGAGGTTCAGACTGGACATTAGGAAGCATTTCTTTACAGAGGGGGTGGTCAAACACTGCAACAGGCTTAACAGAGAGGCTAACTAGCCAAGTACAAGTGCCAGGAGCACCTGCAGAATACAATCTGGTTCAGGCAAAATTCAAGAGCAGAACCACTGCTCTGAAGAGAGTTCCTTTCTGCACTGCCTAGGACCTGCCATGTCCCCTATCATCAAGAAGTTGTCCCACAGATTAAACTAATGTTTCTTACCATTTTCCATGGATTCCAGATCATCAGATCTGACAGCTAGTTCATAGAATCATTGAATAGTTTGGGTTGGAAAGGACCTTAAAGATCATCCAGTTCCAATGTCCCTGCCTCTGGCAGGGACATCTTCCATTTGACCAGGTTGCTCAAAGTTGATCATGCCAGACATTCCATACAAGGATATAAGACTCCCGGCTAGAAGACTTATTTTTGTTTCTAAATGTATTCTCCACTTTAAAGGTCATCATATTTTATTTAACAGATATTCATGAAGTGCTTGATCACATATGCTACACTCTTGATTGCAAGTCTGATTCTCAGAGACAAAACAGAGTTATGTACTTTGGTTAAATTCTACTTTGTTTTGAGTCATGCCTCATTGCAACGGGAAAACTTTGAATTTCTACGCTTGTATTCCATGTTAAAGCCAGGTGAACTTCAATCTTAGTTCTTTTTTGACAGGCTTTCTCTACCCTGCATTTCATTTCTTAGTGTTCTAAGTAATTTTTTGAAGACAGAGCAATTTCTAGTTTCCAAATTCCAGTGGAGCAAGGGAGAACTGCTGTTTTCTGAACTGAGTTTCAGGAGTCTCTCTTTGACAGTAAATTTATGAAAGGAATAAAATTGCTTTGTGTTTGACAACAATACAGGCCTTTTTTTCCTTTCTAAAAATTTTTGAATCCGAGAACATTCCTCTTGTCTTTTCATCTTGTGCCCATGGGAACTAACATCTCTTCACTCTAAACACAATTCAGTTGTCTTCCATGTAAGTGCTGTCATCTGAAACACTGAAGATTCTAGGTCAAAATTGCAATTCTCTGGGTCAAAATTGCAATTCTTTAATTTCTCAGAAAAAAATCACCTTATCACCAAGTTATACATCAGTGAGCTAACACAACAGAGCAGTGTACTGGATATGGTGTGGTGAGTGCAAAGTGGCCCACAGACTGCTGACTGTGACTGTTTTCATTGGTGATCTAGAGCTGTAGTATCAGAATAAGACCAAAAAGGCATGTCTGTGGTCAGAATAAGACCAAAAAGGCATGTCTATGGAAAGGCAGTCTCCCTCCATCGAGTAATATTTAGACACAGCTGAGCTGCTGACAGGAAGGATGTGGTTCAGCATGACATGAGGCTTGAGAATTGACCCTTCATGATGTGCTCGTTCTTGTGAACATTGTGACCACAGCGGTATTTACAATTGCTTGGGTACTAGAGAGACTGAGTTTCCCTCTGCTGATGTTACTCGCCACCCCTTGTGTCAGCAGGCTGGTTTATGGGCCCAGCACAGGGACTGAACAGTTGGGGTGGTTAGGGATGATGACACAGGGTGAGGTAGCGGCTCATCCACGGGAAACACAGTCTCCACAGGATGAATGTTAGAAGAACCTTTCTGGGACTGTAGCAAGATAACTGTTCAGCAGTTGGAATCCCTGAGGGTTTCCCATCTGATGTGTGTTCCAGAGATGGCCCAGGGGCCTGGAGCTTGATCCACACAACACAATCCAGCCAAAGGCGCCATGAGATGGATGGTGCTTGGGAGCATCCTGAAAGAGCAGTGCAGACACATCAAGTCTGACCCACTGAGGCAAGTGCTGGATTCTGAAAACCTGGAACTTTCGTGTATAACACACGGCAGTGCACGTATCCATCCAGGGCATACCTTACAAATACTGTAGCTCTAAGATACTAATGCCAAATTCAAATCAATAAATATGGTGCTGTTCTGCCAAATCTCAGTAAGTAAAATTCTGATAACACCGAAAGGTGTGCAGATGCAGTCAACACTGAAAGGTGTACAGACGCAGTCCTGTCCAGTCTCACCCTCTCAGTAGCAGGCTCCCCACTGCCGGTTAAAATAATAACTTTTGGGAGTTTTGAGGGAAACAGCAAAAATGCCAACATTCTTCTCCATGTTTTCTTTCTTGTCTTTGTCTACATGCTACCACTTCAGTTGCAGGTGTTGTTGCAACTATTAATACTAGGGAAAATAAATCTTTATAAATTCTCCACAAAATTCTGAGAGCAAGACAAGGGAACATGATTACATAGAGTGGGAAAGGCATACAATCACATGTGCTTGAAACAGAGATTCTTAACTAGGCACTTCCAAATGCAAAAGGACCTGAAAAAAACTAAAAAAACTTCTCTGAATTACCTTTTAAATTGGCAGAATTTGCACTTATTTGTATAAATAAATAAATAAATAACTCTCTGGAAATAGACCTATGAGACCAAATACATTTTCAAATAGGAATTGTTTTCAAGCTAATTAAAAAAAAAAAAGAGCAGACACACTTTCTATTCCAAAGCTGCTACATTCTGTAATTGGTATCATTAAAACATGAGTTAGACTTCCAGTATAATAGGAGTGACTTCAAAATCACCAAATATCTGCTCTTTCGCATGTTAGTACCTTTACAAAGCATGAGGAGCCTTTCTCCAAAACTGTGGTAAAAATTTTTCAAAAGTTCAATCTGTTTTGAAACTGTTTCTGGGAAAACTCAAGACCAGGAATTGTTACCTCATGAAAAAAATGCAAGATTTGGAATAAAACATCAGGATCCACTAACAAGGCTCACCACACAGTGCTTTACTTATCTGATGTGAGTTATATGTAGTACGTAAATTTTCTGAGTTTAACAACTACTTGCCTGAAAATTGTCACCCAGTAATTAGCAGCTGGCAGATTAGATTTATTTGCATGCTTATTTTTAAAGTTCAAAGATAAGTGATGAGCCTCATTAGATTTTCTGTGAACCACCTTCTTGTTGTGTTCCCTCAAATCACCTTTAATAGAATTAACAAATACACCTCAGAGTCCTTGTAAATACTGAGTACACACACAGAAGGCCAAGAAAAAATATTTCTTCAAATTATCTGAAGCTATCAAAGAAAGAAATTTTGTGAAAAAAACATTGATATCAAAGAAAAATAGAGCAAATACTATGAAACAATCTGTTATTGAGCTGGTTAGTGAAGGGCAGTAATGATATGACTGCTGTGGGGGGAAAAAAAAGCCTTACCACATTTTCAGTCCTATCCTAGGCAGCTGCTTGAGGGATCATGGAATATGCTAACCAGATCATCATGTTCTCTCCCTGCTATTCTCACAAATACTTTAGCATGTCCTCTCATTAAGAAGACATTCATTTTGCCTCTCATCCATGACCTTAACCTCCAGCTCCGAACTGTTACATTTCAAGGACACGAGGTCTGGTGCACTTTCTGTTACGCTGACCCTCATTCCTGCAATAATTCCCCCTTAAACATCCCAGTCTATCTCATAAGCCTTCTTGAAAACCCTACTCAAAATGCCTTAAGAAACATTTGGGTAACAGTGTGTGAAGAGCAAAGACCGTAATACAGACCAATAGTGATCCGGTATTTCCTTATATTCAATCAACTGCCTTTGATTGGCTAATTTTAGCTACTGAGATCTCCAGAGGTATCCTTATTGTTCTGTGTTTCTGTAGCACCTGGTCCTTAGTTTAAATTCTTACTTACTGGCAGCGATGCAAATAAATATTTCGACATACAGATAAGATTTCTAAAAGCTCAAAAACAAACAAACAAATAAAAAGATAAGAAAATCAGGTATTTCTAAAACTATCTTAATATTTTGAAGGTCTGACATTATTAACAACGCTGACTGATGTAACCATTATTGCTGGTTTGAAGTCAGTGTTGGAAGAAATGTTTGTACAAATCAAGTGTTCTGATAGATGGAGTGGTAGTCTGTGCATATCCAGGAGAGATTAGAAGCTTTTCAGCAACATGAAGAGCTTGGATCTTTGGAAAAGGTTTTGTTATTTTTTCTCTTTAGCAGACCTTTAACTGAGTTACTGGTAATGACATTTTATCTAGTAGTAATTGTAGATAAGAGAGAGAGAGGAAGAGAGGGAGAAAGGAAGAAAGAAAGAAAGGAAGAAGGAAAGAAAGGAAGAGAAGAGAAGAGAAGAGAAGAGAAGAGAAGAGAAGAGAAGAGAAGAGAAGAGAAGAGAAGAGAAGAGAAGAGAAGAGAAGAGAAGAGAAGAGAAGAAAGAAAGAAAAGAAAAGAAAAGAAAAGAAAAGAAAAGAAAAGAAAAGAAAAAGAAAAGAAAAGAAAGAAAAGAAAAGAAAAGAAAAGAAAAGAAAAAGAAAAGAAAAGAAAAGAAAAAGAAAAGAAAAGAAAAGGAAGAAAAGAAAGAGAGGAAACCAGAACAGGAGGAGCCATGGTGAGCGGACAAGTGAAAAAAACCTAGAGACAAAATAGTAGTACCAGATCCTGCACAAGCAAACCTCATTCACAGCTTTCTTGTAATCAAGTCATTCCACTTCAACAGAATCCTGTTCACAGATTCAAAGAATGGGGCTGGGTGCTGAAATTAAGTGTCACTCATAGATACCTAGAGGCCAGAGTGGACAGGTAGATGATTCTGAGTATGATACTGGGACCAGAAAGTCTAATGATACTCTTGAATGTAACAGTGAGGGAGGAGAGAACCAGGATAACTTACTGAGGTGTTAGAACTATAAAAACAATGGGCTGAGAAAAAAATCCTTCAGTGACACAGGACTCACACACACTAATACATTAATAAGAGTGTTACTGTAGAGTAGTGAGTTGCAACACGTCAGTTGACTCACAGTCATCATCTGTGTACTCAATTTTGGTTTGTGGCCAAGGCAAAGCAATTCAAATTAATTCTGCCCTCTTTAAAAGAGGGGAGTTTATCAGCTTGGTTTATCAAGAAACAAAACTGGGAAATTATTTCATTATTATGCAGAAGAATGCTCATGGGGAGAAAATCCTGAGTACCAAATACCTCCTTAACCACTGAAAAATTGTAATAATAAGCAATAGCTGGAAGACACAATATTTGTCATTAGCCGATGGCCTAAAACACCAACAGAAGCAGTGCATTATCCAAACCATTGAGTCTTGATATCAAGTCTAGATAACTTCTAAGAAGTTCACATGTCTTTAGCCTCAGAAAGAGAAGAGCTGAGTCAAATGCATAGTCTGTTAAGCAAAAAGGCCTAGCAGTTTCTTTGGGATGGTAAATTTTTTGATCTATTCAGTTAAAGATCAGAAGATCAGATATCACTGCAATCATTTAACCCCATCCTCTGTATTAACAGAATCTGTAGAATTCAAAGATTCAATGTATGATGATGTTGTCTGTCCTCTTTTCAGCTGGGATAGAGTTAATTTTCTTCTTAGTAGTTGGCACAATGTTGTGTTTTGAATTCAGTATGAGAATAATGTTGATACCACACTGATCTACTTGCTGCTAAACAGTGCTTACTCAAAATCAAGGTCTTTTCAGTTTCCCATGCTCTGCCTACAAGAAGGTGCACAAGAAGCCAGGAAGATGCATAGCTAGGATAGCTGACCTGAACAGGCCAAACTGATATTCTGTACCATTAAATATTATGTTCAGTATATAAATTGGGGTTAGCCGAGGGAACCAACTGCTGCCTGGGGGTGGGACAGGTATCAGCCAGCAGGTGGCGAGCAATTGTACTGTATATTGCTTGTTTATCTTGGGTTTTAGTCCTTTCTCTCTCTCCTTTTCAATAAAATTGTTATTATAAGAATAATTATTATAAGAATATTTTATTTTGTTTTCAGTAACAAACTGTTCTTAGCTAAACCCACGAGTTTTTTCTTTATTTTTTTTGTTCTCCTCCCCACTGGGCAGAGCAGCAGTGAGTGAGTAACTGCATGAGTGAGGTACTTAGTTGCTGACTGGAGTTAAACCATGACACAGTCTCAGTTTTATATACTCCAATATCAAACTGAAGATGCAACCACCAGAAGCTGCACTGATATGCTACAGATCTGGACTATACCTGATAGAAGAGCTGGTGCAAAAAGCTAAAATCTAGTAGTATTTGCCTTTCACACCCCAAGTTTTTCACCCCCTTCAAAATATCTAAATAAATATGCCACCCTGGAAGATTCGGTAGGCAGATTAAGAATGCTAGTGTTTACTAAGTTGGGTAGTAGTGTGATAACTGTTGCTCTAAAGGTATCACCAACAGCTGGTGCAAAAATGAAGATGTAAGATCACATATATTTTTAGAAAGAATGAATATTTATACTCAATCTGGTCACAAATATACTTATTAATGATGTGACATACAAATACAAATAAGAAGTTTTAATGCATTAACAGCAGAACAATTTATACCTGCACATGCCCTACTAACTGAAACATGCGCAGATCTTAACAAGGAGAGTGGCAAAGTTATATGGGGCCAGAAATTAAAAGCAGAACAACAGTGGCGATTTTTATTGAAGAAAATAGGAACAATTAGAATGGAAAAACTAGTAAGAGTTAAAAAAAGGAAAGAACATGCAGATAGTCACTGTTCATTCATCTGATTTACTACAACCAGTTAAATAAATATGGTTGACAAGCTTCATTATTTATGCTATAGGACCTAGCAAGGATGGCAAAGAGCAGTAACGTCTGGGTAGGCCTGCAGTTATTTATTTGGACATTTTACAAACTGCAGCAAAAGAGTACCTGCTTACTCATCTAAATTCCCTGGAAAGTTTTAAAACGCAGTGAGAAAGAATCACTTATATAGAAAGCTAATAACTGTATCACCAGAGGGGAGTGAAAGAATCATGGGAGAGTTTTCGTGCCAGAATATGGACTCCCAGAGCTTTCTGTGTGAACAGGCTGGAAGTCCTAAGGGTTTGGGGGCCAAGAGAAAGTACTATCACGGATCAAGTCCCCCTATTCCCAATGCAAGCAGCACCATTCCCGCTCGGTGACACCCTGTCAATGTCCCTTCTGCTGCATCACTCACAAACGCCACCACTTGGGCTGAGTTTTGCCCTTTCTGCCTCGATTAATCCTTATGGCTTTATACTGAAGAACAAAGCTTCTCCTCTGATATTAGCTCTTCCTCATCGAGTACAGAAAAAGCGTTCTAAGAATTTAGATATAAACGTTACTTAGCCTAAAAGTATTTTTGCGCGAACCTCTTGGGAACGACAGCATTTCTGAACTTTAGCTCCTTCGAAACTAGACAGCGAACTCGTAACACAGATTAAACTGTTGAAATACAGATTATGAGCTGTGGGGGAAGCGACTGTTCATGCACCTGCTGGCAGCCCCGGAAGGCACAGTACGGAGACCTGTCCTGTGGGCTCCTACCTGCTCCCCCTCGCATCAGACAGGCACCGCGCCTCACCTTGCCCTGCCCTTGGGTTTTTGTTGTTAAACACGATCTGAACCACACGGCTGGATTTGTCCTGCCTGTCGCTGGGATCACCCAGACGGCGCCTGCCATCTCCTGTCCCCTCGGGGTTCGGGAAGGACGGCGGGCGGGAGGGAGGGGGCGAGGGAGGGGGCCGCCATCTTCTCCGGGCGAGGGCCGGGGGCGAGTGCGCGGCGGCGGCGGGTCCGCTCCGGGCGTGCGGGGAAGGCAGCTGGGTCGTGTGGCCGCGCCCCCGCCCCGTGTGTGTGTGAGGGAAGGAGGGGGAAAGCGAGAGGGAGAAAGCGAGCGGGAGGGCGGGGTGTGGAGGCAGCTCCTGCCGCTGGGCGTGTGCCCGGCCCCCGGTGCTGCGTGACCGCGCGGGAGGAGCAGGAGGAGGAGTGTGGGTGCGGGGAATTTCCTTGTGTGGCGGCGGAGGAACAACATCGCTCCAGACGGCGGGGCTGCGAGGAGGGCGCTGCCGCCGCCGCCGCCGGTTGCCGAGCGATGTGAGGGGGAGCCCCCCCTGCGCCCTCCCCTCCCTGCCCCCGGAGCCGCCTGCTTTCCCCCTCCCTCCCCTCGCTCATCCCCGCCCCGCCATGCCGGACCAGATCTCCGTGTCGGAATTCGTGTCCGAGACCAATGAGGATTACAAGTCGCCCACCGCCTCCAACTTCACCACCCGGATGGCCCAGTGCAGGAACACGGTGGCGGCCATCGAGGAGGTGAGCCCGGGCGGGGGGCGCGGGGCGCGCAGCCCCCTCCGGCCTGGCTGCAGAGAACAAGGCGCTACCGGCGCTGGCTCCTGCCGCTCCCTCTCCCGCCCGGCCCCGAGCAGCGCCCTCGGCTGCCGCTCGGAGGAAATGGGGCTCGCCCGGGTGGAGAGGGGAAAGAAAAGGAGCGGGGGAAGGGCTGGGGCGCCGCTCCCCCGGCGCGGGGCTCCCGCTCCGCCCTCCCCTCAGCGCTCGGCGGGGCAGGGGCGCCCCCCGCCCTCAGCCGCGGGAGCCTGAGCCGGCGCTTCTCTCTCCTGGTGCCGAGGAACCCCGATCCGGGCGGTTCCGTCCGTCTTCGTCCTACGTGGGGGGGAACTTGAACTCTGCAGCCTCCCCCCCACCCAGCCCCTTCCTTCGCAGCGACACCTGAACCACCTCAGCCTCGCCAGCTGCCGAGGGGGGCTCGGGCTTTCCCTGTGTGTCCTTTCCCGGCGTGTGTCTGCCTGCCTCCCGGCACAGGTGGGATTTAATCCGCTTCCCAGTTCCCGCACACACAGAAATGCAAACGTACTCCCCCCGGGCACACGGTTTAAGGCAGCCTTCCCTGCGGATCCGATCCCCCAGGGCCGTGCCCTCCCCTCCCCTCGGTGCGCGGGATCCCGAGCTCGCTGTTCCTGCGTCCTCCGGGACAGCCGGGCTGCGGGTGCCTGGCGTGAGCCGCTTTTGTCTCGCCGAGAGCCGGTTGTTTTCTGTCTTTAAAGATACTCGGAACGTGCCGTTGAACCTGATGGCGAGAGCCCACCTTCTTCCCTCCCGCGGAGGGTAGCTACGAGCACTCGAGAGAGGGAGACTATTTTCCCTCCTGTTTCAAATCAGAGGGAGATCTGGGACAGGTCTGAACACAGTGAGAGCACATTCCACATCCCAGTCATACACGCACAATGAAATGAGAAGCGTCTGTGTATCTTGACTCCTCTAGCAGCTTCTCTGAAGTAACTTGGGGGGGGGAGGGAATCTTACTTGTGCTGAAGATTAATTTGCTCCATCTACCTGTTACATCAGTTCTTACAGTGTGTGTTTAGTCGATTTGTTTTGCAGTAAGCATATATTTTAAAAAGAGCCTCTTAAGCAAAAAGAATCGTGTCAGTAGTTGATGTCCCCTCTTACAAAAGAACTACCACTAGCAATGGATTATTAATGTGTTTCAAGTGAACAAAACCCAGGTTAGGTCTTTAAACACCCTTTTCAGGATTTTCCTGTTTTGCCAGTTCCCAAAACCACTAAAGCAAGGAATTGAATTCAAAATAATCTTGTTCCTGAGGTAATTTTCTGCCCTGCAAGCTTGCACTTAAATGCCTGGATTTAATTATGCATTATTAACCCGATAGTCTTAAGATCAACAGTTCTGTAACAGACAACTTTTTCTTGAATATTTATAATAATGAATCATTTTAATTGAAAGGTAGAGCTGCTTAATAATTGATTAACACAAAATCGAAGTTGGTATAAGCATTTGGGTCAAAAGCAGTTTTGCTAGATGGAGATATTTTTATTACAGTTCTCAAAAAAATTGGTCTTTCTCTAAGTTCCAATTTCTGAAGCTGTATGGTTGCAAAAATGTCATATAATTTCTCAGAAAAAAACATGCAAAAAAGTTCTTTTTCATGTCTGCTTATACAAAATTTATATGTGATGGAATGAAATTTGTAACATATCTTAAAGTTTTTTAAAGATTCAACTTACTATGTTGTGTCTTGAAAACATTTTTTTTTCCATTAGGGGAATGATATGCATTTAAATATTTGAATTTAGTGGATTGGTATTTGGTTTTTAATGGAACTCAGTCAGTATGTTAAATCTTTCTTTGTATCTCTACATATTTCTTTTATTAGATGCTATCTGCTAGCTTAGGTACAAAAATTATATTTTATAATAATGATGATAAAGTGTCTTACAGATCTAAGTAAAGTTTGCAAGGCAGGAGATGAGAGATTGCACTGGCAGTAGTTGTTAAAAGTATTGATCTCTGGCACTTTTGGCAAAATATCAGCAATTACTGCCTGTTTGTGCTGCTGTCCTAAAGCATGTGTTGAAATGACTACTGAATCCTTTTCTTTGTGATTTATCAAGAGCAACAAAGACATTTTCAAGTTTTCAGAATGTTGAAATCTTTTTTCAGACTTAGAATTCTTTGGTTTGGAAATACTCAGGTCCTTTAGCATTTCATGCCTGGTTTTTCAGGTTAAACGTGATCCTTGGATAAAAAGCCATCTATAAATTGTGTAATAGAGAAGTCAGGGCTCAGCACTTTTTTTTCTGAAAGGCTGGGCAAGAAGTAGATCGTCAGCTTGTTATGAACTAAGACTTAGTAAAGAATGCATGTAAAAATGTACAGGGAATACAAAGAACCTATGCATTTCCAGTGGCACAGGTACTGTGAAGCATTGGTTTCCAGTTCACGCTGCTCTCTTGAAGCAGACAGCACTCTCCTGGAAACTGGGAGGTCTGGCTGTGTATGATTGAGGGAATGTGTTACTTAAAGCAGTTAATAGGTAAGTTGAGCCCGGCTGGCTGCTGACTTTGTGTATGCACTGATTTTAACAAGCGACTGTAAGAGCTGGTTTATTAACAAGACAGTTGAGGTTTTGTTTCCCAGAATATTGTATACATTTATTAAATCAATAAATTAACTGGTTAATGCTGATACTTAGAGGGTGTCTCTTTACTGTTATTCCCAGAAAATCTGGTTCTAGAGTATAGAACTGCCTGCATGAAGCCAGCTATAGTCTCCCAAGCCTGGTGCTCCCTTGGGAGCTGGGGAGGCAGTGCAGAAGCACAGGATGGGGATGCTACTGTAGCTTGATAGCCTGGACTCCAACTCTGTGCAAACACAGATATCTGTTTCCACATCCCACTAGAATGTCTTTTGCACTTAACATTGCTGGCTACCAGTGTTCTAAGTCTGTCTTAGTTAATTATTAGGTATCTTAATACTGTCTCAAAAGTTTAGTTAATGAGGCCTGGCTTTCAGTGGTGGAGTGGAAGAGGCTTGTTAAATGAGGAAATCAATAAGATGCTGCACCATTAAAAGTGTATAATTTACCACTATGTCTCTGTCAGCAATGGTATCGCCGTAAATCTGAGTTTGGATTAACTGACCTCTGTCGGTTTCACAGTATGGTTGATTCTTAGTATCAGTTGAAAATACTTTTAGTTTTACTGTTTTACGTGATTATATAGACTGATTACAGACCCTGGATCATGGCCTTTGAGATCACCAGAAACACCTGCATTGCAGTTTGGGAACTGGTGCCTGTTCAAACACTTGGAGAAAGAGAATATGATTCTTCGCTGAATCTGATTCTTTGCTCTCAGTAGTGGAAAAGGGATTAGGAAAGGCATGCTTGTGGAACACAAAGTGATTTCAAGGGAAAAGGAATCACATAATTTCTGCATTGTTCTCAGATTAGGATGTTGGTTAGCAAAATGTTGGGAATCTTTAGCTTCTGCTAAAACAAAAGTACAAGTGAGCAATATATGTCATAGGCTCTTACAGGTTACTGTTTAATCTTTACACGTGTGATTGTGACTAAGATTAAACAAGTTTTAATTGAGAGAGTGCAGA
Organism: Chiroxiphia lanceolata; assembly: GCF_009829145.1. Classification (NCBI taxonomy): domain Eukaryota; kingdom Metazoa; phylum Chordata; class Aves; order Passeriformes; family Pipridae; genus Chiroxiphia; species Chiroxiphia lanceolata. Next base: position 101,265,461 of record NC_045639.1, read on the forward strand.
GCATGGTCACGTGACTGGGGGAGGGGTAATCTGGTCTGACAACTGCAGTCTTTTTAGTTGACTGTTTCTGTTAAAGGTCCCAGGATCTAAAAATGTGTGGTGACCATTTTTAAGCTATGAACACTTAAAAATCTTTAGTACTACTATTGCTTAGAACACACACTTCTCTCTTTTATATGCTGTAAGTTAAATAAAATAGTACCTAAACACTAATGAAGCTTCTAAAGTATCCTAATAGCTGTGATCATTAAAGATTTTTAGGAATTAGTTTAAAGAGTAATTTAATGATTAGAATCCAAGAAGAAAACAGAGTGTAGCAGGCTGCTCATGTGCTGAAGACATTTCCATGTAAGTCAGGACTTGGGGTGCAAAGTTTACCCACCTTAAACTTCACTGCATGCACAGATTTCCCTATGAAGCGAGGAGAATGGAAACATTGATAGAAGTTTAATAGGTAAGTGGAACACCCTCCCCAACATAGTAATGCTTGCCCCTGGGGTGAACTTGTTCTAAGAAGTGGACAGGACAAAGATGTGGTGGAAAGATGTAAAATGTACAACCTAAAGAAACGGTATAGTGGTACCAAAGATGATCTTAGTTTTCTGGATAGAAATAAATTTCAATTGTTATAGTCTATTTAAAAGCCATTCTCCAGGAATCTTTATAAAAGATGAGAAATTAATGTTAAAGGCTTAACTTGTAATTTCAGATCTCTGCTTGCCTTTGTTTTATAGGTTCCATTCCTATAAATAGAAATTCAATAATTCTGTTATTTTAAAGACTTTGACTTTAAAAGACTTTGACTTTTTTTTAATTACCATTCCAAGGAATGCAGCATTTCATTTCAGTGTGTCAAATCCTTTTCTTCCTCACTGTCATTTATAACACAAGTATTTTCTGTCAGAAATGACAACAACTTCTTGCCACCTAAGGCAATCCCACAGTTTTCAGCTGGCTTGGAGAGGCGTAAGGGATCGATGCTTATTGAATTTGACTCCCTCTTGTATGGCGAAATTCTTTAATTCTCTCTCTCCATTTTAGTTCTGCAAAGCTAATGAGAGCAAGAGGTAATAACAGCTTGGTAGGGTGGGGGAATACAGGTGGTTACATGTAGGTGCTTATGTTTTGCTCATTAGGTTTATAGGTCTGGAGTATTGTTTTCCTTTAGTTCGTGATTGTGACTTGCATTTAAAAGTTATGTGAAGAGGATGTTTCTGTATACTTTGAGAGGCAGTAGGATATGCCACATTTTGTAGTGCATTTTGGGAAATTTACTACTTTATTTATATAATTCTTTTTAATAAAATATATCTTGTGCCCACTGCAATGTGCTCTTTAGTAGAACATACTTGCACACTTTTCTTACCTCATTATTAAATATAGTTCTATAAATGCACGTTGTTTACAACTTTTCTTGTGTTCCACTTCTGCTTCCTTTCTGGAACCATGATTCTCTGTCATCAGCATCCAAAGAGGTTTCTGGAAAAGTCATTATGACACAAAAGGCATGATGATTTCAAAAGGAGTGTGGGAATTATTTTCTTTTTGAGAGGAATTTGGAGGATGGAAGTTGCAGAAATACAGGAGCTAAACTGTAGCTTTTCAGCTGGAGCTTGCCCATATTTTAAAATAGAGAGTTTAAACCTTAAAGCTTTAAAGTACAGACAACGTGCAGTCAGTTAAAGCAATGTGAAGCCATATAAGTACATTTCTGTGCACCTTATCCTGGTGCATTCGGTGATGCCTCTGCTTCATATTACTAAATACCCCCATTCCTCATAGGAAGATCGATGAAAAATATGTATATTTCTGAAGTATTTTACTAACTGTTTTTTTTGTGTTTTGATTTTGCCATGGTGTTGCTGCATTTCTCAGAACTGTCTATCTGGAGCTAGTGTACTTCATACTGATGCTAGAATAGAGTAAAAAATTCTCCTTAGGTTTAACCCACCTTCACTTCCTTTTCTCATCTTTGTGTTGTTCTCTGTGTACCATATTGTGCAGCAGTGGTAGGTAAAGGTGAGTCCTTTGTTCAGGCCTTGTCAAATCACGAGACAAAAGCCTAATCTGTGCTCCAGAGTGCTTACAGTCCTTATGTCAAGTGGACATGGCTGGTGAATACAAGTGAGGAATCCCAGAAAACTTGGTGTACCTGACTAGTGTAGTGTGTTTGTAGCTGAACCACTGTGGTTTCTTTTTATTCATATGTATTAGGGTAGTGGTTCTTAAACACTTTAGTTCAACTCTTTAAGCTATTATTTTTTTATAATTTACACCTCCATATGTGTGTATATTTATACATATATATTACATACAACCATTCCCTGTCTAAACTCCTGCACTGCGGCTTCTGAGTCTCACTCTTGTCAGTCCACGTGATCTGTCTGCCCCATTTGCCCAAAAATGACCTTTCCACCTGAAGCTCCAGAAAAGTTGGGCCTAGCCCTGTTTAGGTTAACTCTTCCCTCAATTGTCTTGGGTATCAAGCTTGTCTATGCTTTCTCAGTGTTTACGGGCTCTTTGTTTCTCTTAATTTCTTGAAACTCCTGTGCCACAGAGGTTACTGCTGCTTTGTCCTACCTCTGTGGAGGTCCCTGCCTTGGCCCAGCCCTGTCCAAGGTACTGGAGCCATGGCTGGAGCTCAGGTGGGCTTCATGCTAAGCTGGACTGTCTCTCATGGATAGGCCACAGGCAAGTCTTCTATTGTTCTCAGTCCTCACTGTCTCCAAATAAATGTTCTCTTCTCTGTGAAGTTGCTAGATAGGGAAGAAGCCATGTTATGGTCAGGCCTCTGTGCTGGCAAGCCAAGATACTGCCTTTTAGAGAAGGAAACAGACAGGAGAGGGAGAGGCTCATATGAAAATGGCCGACTTAAAGACAGGAATAAAGTGGATGTTGTGGAAACAAGTGAACTGTTTGTTGAATAGTTGGGACTCAATTCATTTTGTATTAAAAGCAAAACAAAGAAATTAAAAGCAAGACAAAACAATTTAAAAAATTTTTTAGGAAAAAAGTCATGAAACTGAGAGCTGGTGAGGTCAATAGAACTGAAGAGTATGTACTAAAGCCTGAAGAATGTTCATTAAGTATCCCAAGAAAGGGGAAAATTATGGGAAAAACTACAGACTTGAAATACTCCGAGAAGAATGTCACAAATGAGCTGAGCCTGTCAGAAATGCAAAGAAAAAACCAGGTGTTCAGAGGAAAGTTTTTTATTCAAGAGTATGTAAAGATAAAAGACAAATTTGCAAAGGTCAAGTTTCTTCAGGAATGACAGGAGGCAGTAAAGAAAACAAAAATGCTCTTTAGACACATGGAATTGTGAGGAGAAAAAGATAATATACAGAATGTAGTAATATTAAAGATGATGTAGGTATTGCCAGATCTAAACGAGTGCTCTGCTATGGTTTTTGAGCTCAAAGTGTGGGAGAAGGTAGAATGGATATCAGGAATAGAGAAGCAAGTAAGCAAGGCAATAAACAAAATTGTCAGCTTAAAGACTCAGTTTGTTGGGGCTGGTTAACTTATTTTCCAGGATTCTGAAAGAACTAGGATGGTAACTAGCAAATACTTCTGACAAATCCTCTAAAGACTAGGATGATATCTGATGTAAGCACAGGGGGTTAAGAAGGCAGGGATGGAAAGAAGAGGAGAAAAAACCCTAGAAAAACAGTGGTTGCAGAAATGCTGACCATGACTGTTAAATTGAGGAAGAGAGGTGTTCTTACTCAGAGATTGCAAGTATCCCTGGATGAGTGGCAAGCTTGCAAAGTAACCAGTTCCCTTCCTGCTTCCAGAAATGCTTGAAAAATACTGTAAACATGCATTTACAGCAACTACCACTGCTGTGCAAGAAGGCAGTACTTTCACATTTGTAGCATAGTCAAATGTGCAAGAACTTCACATCAGGAGAAATTGTGTGTCACCTTATTTACTCTTTCGTTGGTGCTGGAAGTTTCTTATGGGAAAACAGAATTACTGAGAATCATGGTTGTAAAGCTGTACATGATGACTACACCCAGGTTTCATGTAAAGTTAAAATCTCTGCTTTGGTCCGTTTTAACTGAGAGATTTTATTTTTTTCCTTAACCCAGCTGGAAGATGTAGGTCTAGTTATGGAACAAACAGAAGATTGATGTTTGTAACTACTGACTTTATTGCAAGCTGATGGTAGGACTGTTTCTCTTTCTTTCATAGCCTTTTCCTCACACAGTCTCACCGTTGTTGGCATCTTGCTCAAGCTCCTCTGTGTTCAAAGTGCTTCCTGTAGGTAGCTGCTCTTAGTGGGGACAGAGACATAAGCTCAAAGAGTTTTGGTATTGGATATGAGATTTTCTGTGATTACAGTGACCACTAGCTTATTTTATTTGGACTAAATCTAGACTTCTTTCCTGAAGTTTACTTCAATATAGGGATTAAGTGGAGGAGTGTGTTTGGCTAGGAAGCAATAAAAAATGGGAACACAAGAAAAGAAAGACTCATGAAATCCAGCTGAAATGTCTAAGAGGTAATGTGAGGATCAGTCAAACGTGAAGAGCAAGAAAAGGGAATTTGATTTTAAAAACAAGCTGAGAGTCGAGAGAGTTACCCAGAGGCAGAAGTACTGTGATGGCATATAAGGAGGTGGAGGGTCAGGAATTGGCATGTGGACAGAAGCATTAAGGAGGGGATAAGGAAATACATCAAAAGTCTAAGGAAGTTCAGAGGAGTTGGAATTGACGGGAACTGCAAAGGAAGGGGGAGTGTGGCAGTGTTCATGCAGGAGGAAGTATGAAAACACCAGGCTGAGAATGTGGAGGGAGGGCTAATGTGAAAAGAATCAGTATGGTAAGGAGGTGGGCAGGAATATAGCAAAGGGATAGTGGTGGAGGACAGTGAATAATGGTGATCTTACAGCTACATCCTGGTGTGTAGTTTAGGAGAGTGGAAGAAGATTTCTGCATGTTATATATCCAGAAAATTGAATGTAGTACTAAGTATTATTCAGACATTTTATTTGGAAAGAGAAAATAATTTACCTTATGGGGGAGAATTTATTGATGGAGGAACTGAGATACATCATTGTAACTGAATAGGCTTTTTCAATGCTGCTTTGCAGGAAATTAGCTTGGATGGTGTGATTCAGTACTTTTCATCTCTAGTAGCAGGCTTTGTTTTCAAGTGAGTAGGTGTTGGACAGAATTTGAAAAATTTTCTTCTTTGTGTATGTGAACTCTGTTTCACAAAAATATTTGCTATGGAAGTCACATATTGTGCAGTGAAGTGTATTTCTTTGGAGTATATTCCTTAAGAGGTGGCTGTAAAAGTTAACATGAAAGAAGCTATGGTATAAATTCTAGCATCTGATTTGTTAAACAAAGAAGAAATAGAGAACTGAGAGGGAAGGCTGAAACTCTACTCCTTGTTGTCTTGGAGCAGTATGGTGTGTAGAACCATCTGCTGTTTGTGGACCCCTCAGCTATCCCTGATTAAAGATCAGATTATCAATGTAGTTCTAGTCTGAAATCTATAATTCTGTCTAGGCATTATGTTAAGTATGTGTGTAGATACATCAAAACAGCTGAAGTGATTAGAGCTGAACAAATTACTTTCACATTCCTGAAAGCTTTGTTCTACATTTAGAAGGCATACAGGAAGGGAAGATAGTAGAGAAGGGATGTGAACATTCATATGGATTATTTTCTCATATTTTATGATTTCTGTTCCTTGTTAGTGGAAGATTTTTTTCCTAGAATGTGCAATTTCAAGGAAACTTAGGCTGGATTCTAGGGAAGTAAACTTAGAAACAAATGCATTTACTAATCATTTTAAGCCCTTTCAATCAAACAAGATTACTGTTTGGCTATTGCAGTAGGAGTGGAAATTTCCTTAGCACTTCCAAACATAGAGCCACTGCTCTGTTGGCACATGCAAAACATGCAGTATAGAGTCTTGCAAAGCACATGCTTTTAGTCATTTATTTCCCAGCACTGTAGGTGTATGTTGCACAACACAAAAAGTACAGGCAGAGTGCTCCTACACTTTGAGCTCCATGTAGACTGGATGCTAACTGTGCTGAAGAAAGTAGCATTGAAGAAGCAGTGAAGTAGTAAACCTTTTGTAAGCTGCTTTCTGTTTGGTTTCATTCATTCCTCTGTTTAGTTCACTCTGTTTTGTGCTTAAATGGTCTGGTTGTAGATGACAAGCTTTTAAGTATTTCCAGTCAGTCTTCTCTGCTTGAGGGATGGAGTGTTTGCCACTGCCTTCCCTGTCCCCCAGGCCATGTTGATGTGGTGATGGTGCAAGGACACACGGTGCTTGGTTACATTTAGGTTTGAGTGCTTATCTCTTTAACTTGAAGCAGTTGATTCAGTAGCTGTTTCCTATTTCATTTAAGAACAGAAGTTCTGATAGACCTGGATGTGCTTCTCTCTTCTAAATTGCTTCAATTTTAAATGCAGAAATTGTTCACTGTTTTGTCTTTAGGTAGCAGCTGTATATGAATTTAACCTTCATATTGCTCCATGGTACAAGGAAGTACTGCCTGTTCCACTTCATAGATACTTCCATGTACATGAACTCCCTAATTATTTTAGAAAAGTCAATTCTGGGGATAAAGCTTTTATTTTTACATCAGTATGATGTAAATGAGTGTTTTATATCTACTGTTTGGTACACTAATAATTGTGTGACTTAAAATTCACTTACACCTCAGGAAGCTGTGCTTTTAGTGACAGAATTGTTGATTTTTGTCTGAATTGTTGATTTTGGTTATACTTAAAGCTGCTGAAATTCCAGTAGAATTTAAGATCGTTGTTTTCAGGATTGTGATAGTGTGCTGTGATTTCTATGTTAAGCACCTAAAATGAATGACAGGATATGACAGTTCAGATGCATTCTTTCATTTAGAAACAAATTCCCAGATGGAAATTCATAGAATATTATGTTTATGCATTTACACAACAAGAATTCAAGCTCTTTACTGAGAACTACAGCATGACAAAATGTCAACAAAATGAAATAAATGCAATTTCTTTATTCCGTTTAACAAACAAAAGAGGAAGATACTGATGTTATCAAATGTTTGGTTGCCGTAAGTTGCAAATCTTATATTTGCTGTTAATTATGTCATCATGCAGACACTATTTAATGGGGAAAAATGTATTGATACTGAGAGACTATGCAGAGATTTTCAAAGGTGGTATGGTGAATTACAGAGAGATTGTAGTGCAAACCACAGGCTGAAGTCTGGAAGCCACTATAGAACAGAAATAATTTTATAGTGTTTCAAGAGAAAGTGAGTTTTATCATCTGACACTGGGTTTGATGTGTAATTAATATACCATCAGTATTATAGCTAGATGCCATTCATAAATTTCTATCCTAATAATAGAGAGGTGATATCTGATGTGGTGCTTTACCTCTGATGAACCTTATTTTGACAGCTGGTTCAGTGTTTCCCTGGGAATAGTTGGTTCATTTGAGGTGATTTGACTGTCTCTCCTGAACTCCCCTCTAGTTTCCTGCCATTCTTTGTTGTGGGAATACGGTGTCCTAAAAATTCCAGGTGTATCATGAACTAGATAAAGTTTATGTGCCTTTTATTCCCTTTCAGAATGGTCACCTTATATATATGTCTGCCAAAGATGTTTGTAATATAGATTTATTATTTTTTTCTGTTAAGAAGCTCTCAGAGGCCTGGTAAGACTGAGGTTTCATTGTACTGTGTTGTTATAGACTCTTTTCTTTTCTTGACTAATTTCTTAGTCCCTAGAATTTTTGGATATGTAAAGAAGATATAGTCAGAGGAGTGCTGGATGGGCAGGGATAGGCAGTTTATGGCATCCAGTTGATCTGTGCACACAGCCCAAGGTTTTTATTTTTAGGATAGAGTAAGTGCACTACACATTTGGGGAAACTTAACTACTTAGTTTTTCATTGTTTTATAGATTTGCAACAGGGATGTCTGCCTAGTTCAAGCAGAGGATTTGAAGACTACTAATACCAAATTAGACCATTGATATGGGAACTTCTGAGTATCTGGAAAGTGTTTTAATTTGTTAATTGCTCCCATAAATGACTAAAAACTCTCCATTCAAAAAGCTTGTCATATTTAGAATGAAAGGGCATTATGTTCTGCAAAGATTAATTTTTGTTGGCTCTGATGGTGTATAAAAGGATTTAATACTAGGGAAAAGAGTTACTGAATTGAGAAATCTGCAAAAGGAAAATCCCATCAGCCCAACTCTTTGTAATGTTGACTGATGCAGGGTGAGGATCAGGCTCTTCCAACAGCTGGGCTCTGAACCAAGAAGGGCTTTGACGGATACTGACAGCAGACAGAAATGCAAAAAGGTCTCTTGCAGGGTGAGGACCAGGGAATTTTGACATGGGTAAAGGGATGGTAAAGTTTACTTGGCTGTTCAAGACTGTTGTCACTGGAACATTTATCCTGTTCTCTATATTACTTTGTGATATATCCTAGGATGTTGAAGTGTGTAATATTAAATAATTGGAAATGGAGTGGTTAGTGCAACTGAAAAATTAAACACCAATTAAATAATAAATAAGGGAGTTTTATTTACACACCCTTTGTTTAAAAATGAGCCACGGTAAAGAGTAAGTGCTTTTTTTTGTTACATTGCTTATGAGATTTGTATTTAAAGTCCCCAGTCACCTTGTATTTGAAAGCAGATAGCTGTGTGTTGGTGGTGAAAGTATGAAAAGAGAAGGAAAATTTATTTCTCTGTATCAAAATTGATTAATGCAGGAGATGGATGTGTTCTGGAGAAATAGTTGGCATAAGGAGCTTCCATTTTCTTCTCTTAGGCAAAAGATTATATTACATAAAAATGCTTGATGTCTGTCTTCCAGTTAAGTACGTTTCATTTCTAACTCTGTTGTGAGGGAAGCCTGTGAAAATCCAACAATTCCTACAGAGATACAGCACCTGTTTTGTCCGGTGGGAAACGATAACATGCAGTGACTTGTATTAATGATATAACATTTTGTAGCTCTGAACCTCGGATTTGAGGTAGTTTATTATAGAATTCTGTTTTTTAGGCATCCCTTCTTTGTTTTAATAAATTCATTGTACAAACTCATCACGCTCAGGTGTGGTTTTGTAAACAACATAGAGCAGTGTCAAATTCTCCCATCTTTTACCTTTGCAGCAGAATTACCTTGCACTTTCAAGTATTAATTTCCCAAAGCAGTGGTATTACCTTTTCCCACCGTGCATACCCTTAGCTCTGTGCACAGGAGTTTACTACATTTTTTCTGCCAAATAGAGCAGTGCTTGTTCAAACAGATTGCCTTGGCTTTGGGCCCACAAGAACCACAAACCCAGATGCTGAAGAAATAATGCTTTTGTGGAAAGGGACCTTTCAGAGACAATTCTACCATAAACCCTGTCCTTTTTATTGCATGTCTGTCTCTGTACCCTCACAGTCTCTTAAGTTGACAGGTCTCATGCCAAAGAGCTCATTTATACAAATTCACTGTCATAGCTTCTGTAAAATAAAATGTTCTGGAATATTTTTTCACATGCACGCTCCAAGTACAGTAATTGCCCTAAATTATTATTGTTTTTCTAGAATACATTCAGAAGCTGCAATGGCTTGCCCTAGACTATGCCTATCAGGTTTTTTTCCACCTTTTGGATCAGTCCCGCTGTGAATGTGCCAGGTGATCAGTGGAAGGAAACTGGAGAGGATTTAGAAAAGAAACTAATACATGGAGAGAGGAAATGACATAACAGTAGGAGAATGGAAAGGGGATTTTGGAGGGAGATAACATAATTTAGGAAGTTTTTTTACCGCCCTCTGTAACAGAAAAGTGGATTGAGCCCAGCAGTGTAGATAGTTCATTTCTAATAGAAAAATAATAAACAGAGATAGAATGTCTGTGGATATCTCTGATCTTTGAGTCGGCGAGGATTAATTACAGCAAGTATCAGATTGCCTGTAACATACACCAACAAAGGCAAACTATTGTACTTGATCACCTCTCCCTTTCTTAACTGAGCCAGTTTTTTCCTGTGCCCTGTTGTTTTTGGGAGGGACGTTCTTATATGTGTTCAGCATCTGCAGCAGCCTCTGGCATTATTACTTATTCTGAAATACTAGAATGGGTGAAGTACAGAAGGATTTATGGCTATTGAGTAGCCCCATGTTTTAAAGCAAATGGCCAAAATGGAGAGTGAGATTAGATTTTGATTTAAAGAAATAATGGTTAAGAATTGTTTATAGCGAATCTAATGTCAATGCGTTAATATTTTATTGATATCACTGTCAGTTAGATGTGCAGTATGGGGAAGAACACAGGTTCCTGTCTCTGGGATTGTATTTCAAATGACTTGAGGATTTATTTCCCCAAATTTTGTTACTGCTTTAGCAGTACCTCTAAGCATTTGTTGTTTTTGTTCCAATGGGCTCTTTATTTAAAAAAAATGGTAACCTTAAGACTTTCTCAAATTCAGATCCAGTGCTGTGAATGCTTTCAGCAAAACCCCATCCAAATAGCTGAAAATGTGAAATAGTTAATTTTCCCTTTCTAAAAGGAAGCTGTTGAGAGTAAGAAGGAATGAATGTTAGAGACTTAGAACTGTTTTAAATGAAAAATAGAGCAAAGATGATTCCTGACTCCTTCCTCTTCTCCCCTTCACTGCTTCCCACAGTAGGCTGTTGTGCAGTCAGGAAGGCACTTGCACTGAGCTGTGAGAAGTCAGGTTTAGTTTTTTTCTTTCCCTTGTCTGGATTTAGAAAACTTGGAGTTCTTGTTTCTCTCTTGAAAATAGCCTGTTGGGCTGTGTAGTGTTTCTGGCTGAGACTCTCTCTGTCTTTTGTTTTTAAACTCGTTGCTGGAAACTGGGAGATTATCCTGGGGTAGGATGTATACGTGCTTTTCTTTGCTTGCTGCCCTGAACATCTGCTGTTGGCTGCTACTGATAGAGGATATCGGGTTAAATGGAGTGTTGATCTGATCCAGTGGCTATTTTTCTGCTACTTTACAGATAAATAATTATTTTCTGGGCCACAAAGGAGAAAGGCACTGGTGTAAGGACACTTACATAAGATAAAGACCCAGAGTTCTGATGTAAGTTTGGCCACAAAAGATGTTTAATGAACATCTAAAACACTAGAGCCTGGGGACTCTCCATTTATGCTGCAACTGCCCTGGTTTTCCCCATATCCTTTGATTCTGTAAAAGGTGCCAAAATAATCTTTGGGATGTTCAGTTTCCCAGTTTCTGCCTTCCTGCTTGTTTTCCTCCTCCATTTAAATATGCTAAAAATAGAACAGTTTGTTTCCCCTCCCTGCACTGAAAAGAACAAATAATACGTTTATCTTTTGTGCCAGCCTATAAATTGCACAGATCTATTTAGGCAATATAGATTTGGGGATTGATGCTAGTTTTGAGTCAGATTTTTTAAAGATTGTGCCATACAGAGTAAGATGTAGAATAACATTTCAGGAAGTTTCAGTAATCTCAGACTGATTTCTTCCTGGTAAGATAGGTTTGGTTCTAATTAGTTGGCACATTTTATTGTTCAAAGTAGAAACCTTTGAAGCAGTGAAAATGGAAATTGGCCTTTGGCAAGTGAAACTGGACCTTGTTCTTACATGTGGAAAAAAGCTTTGCTACTGATCACTGGTAGCTTGAGTCCCTTGAAAATCTCTGTTTTCTTCTGTTTGTTTTGCTATGCTTCTTCCCCTTCCTAGTATACTTTCTACAGGCATATTTGTTGCTAAATTCTCATCAGGCATATAGAACTTTAAAATACGTCATGTAAGGATTTGAATTGCTTCTTTTACACACTGTCTTTGCCTCAGAAATGCATTTACTTAATTATTTTAATTTTGACATTTTCAGCCTGTGGCATGTCAAATACTTGATTCTTGTATTACCGAATACCTTGTGAAAATACTTTAGCAATGTGTCAAAAGTGTATTTGTGATGGGTGCCAAAATGTTAGCCTTAACTTGCTAGGAAGAAACAAATGTGAATTACAATTTAAAAATACTCTCATATTGCAGGTAATTTTAGTGTTGGGGTTTTGTGGTGTGTGTGGTCAAGTGTGGTAACTTCACAGAGAGATAATTGAAGATACAGCGAGAAAAAAGTTACAGATTTTTCAAGTGTGGCAAGTAAACATACTTTTAATCATTTTCACTGTGTAGCCCTAGGTTGTAAGGTAGGTAAACAGTTTTCAAACTAAATGGTGTTTCTATGCCATTTTAGAGAGAACAGCTATGCATTTTTGAAGACTTGTCAAACAAGTGATCTCTACCATCTCTAGATATGCTGCATAAATTCTGACGTAAGAATTAATTTACCTTAAAAACGGTTTCACAAGATTAACATCAGAAATCACATAAAAGTAAATGAACAGAAGACATAAATACTGTGTTTGGGAAAAGATTGCACGCTCAAGAAGGTCACTTTTGAGTTTGTTTCAGTTCACGCTGCATAACACCACTTCTGTAATATTGTAACTTATGTGCCCTACAGAATTTTTTACTTTTTTCCCCCTAAGTCAAAGCTGTATTTACCGTTTTTAACAGAGGAGTCTGAATGCCCATCAGCAGAAACTGAGTGGGACTATGAAAACTATTTATATGGCTTCTCAGACTTAGCTGTGCTGAAATAAACAGGTGTCAAAATAAGCAGTCTTACAATAGAGTTTTTTGGGTCAAAACTAGAAGCATTAGATAAGAGAATAAAATGATACCACCATGTGCATTACTTGGTCACTTTTCTTCTGGTTGAGAAGTTCCCTGAGCGCTTCAAGTGAGTAAAAGTAACACTAGAATATGTAACATCCGAAGCCATTTTAAAGTTCCCTGCTTCTGGCACTGCTGACAGTGCACAGAGCAATTGAGTGAGGGGAAGGCAGTGTTTTGGTGCACGTGTGTGCATTGGTGTAGTGTGTGTATATTTATGAAACTAATACAGGGTTAGAAACTTGAAGTATAAGAAAGCTACAGCTGTATTTAAAGTGATATCCTAGTGCTAAGATGTGGATGAAGAAAAGGATGCGAAAATATGAAGAACAGTACTAAAGGAGCTGACCCTTTCAAGTTTTGTGCTGAAATTATTCCTTTGAAACACTAGTTGTGAATAAGCACCAATGTTGTTCAATTAAACAAGGTGAAGTCCCCTTCTCTATTTTTTGGTTTGTAAGCAAGACTAAAATACAGTATTACAGACGTAAAGCTTTTCAGTATTTTCCCCATTAGTTGTAGGCATACAGAGCCACTCTTAAATGCAACACTGTCAAAAGATTTCACCAAGGAAGGGAGGAATAGACAAAGCCTCCTACAGGAGCAAGTCTAGTATCTTACTACATTAGGAAACAACAACATAATATTTCCTAAATGTATCCAGATCTCTCTTAAAATGGCTAGATGTTTTCTATCTCTTTTTTCCTTTTTGGAAAGCTTTCCAGAATTGACTTTACTCCCCAGTTTCTAGTCACAGTTTGTTCATGTTCCTGTATGGCTAACTCAGCTGTTCTTATGCTAATGTCACTTTTTAGCTTAAACGTTTCTTGGTGTTTATCCCTTTTTCCTCTTTGTTGCTACCAGTAGGGAATTTAGCTATGACCCTTTCCATTCAGGAGAGAGGAGGCTGCCTACAGCCTGTCTGTCAGGGTAGCTGAACAAGCACAAGGTGTGGAGGATCAGTGCCATATTATCTGAACAAAATTGCACTGATCATTAGTTGCCTGCATAAGAGCCCAAACACTCTTGGGTGACTGGGAATCATTTCAGGAAGGCAGCCTGTGCTTCTTGCACTTTTTGGTTGTGGGTCTTTTTGTTTGTTTTGTTTGGGTTTATTTAATTATTTCAATGATATGTAGTATTCAGTGCCTTTTTTTTTTTATTTTTTTTGTTTTCTTGTCGTTGGTGGAAGGAGATCTCCTGTATCTTTGTGGTTTTAGTTTTGATGCCTATATCACTTTGTCATCCTGTGGTGACTCTGTGAGTGTGTGGTAAGCCAAAGCCCTGTGTTCTCCTGATATCTTCCTGACCAATCTCCCAGTTTATATATGTGTTTTTCCCTTGGATACACAACTTTGCAGTCTTCACTCTTGAATTTCATCCCATTCTCAATAATCACATTAGTGATTTGTATCAACAATAAACCACCCATATTTTAAAGAGTGAAACATGGTTAATTTTTGTGACAGTTTTTTCATTTTACTAGTTACAATATTCTTTTAAGTTTTATGAGAAAATACCATTACATTGAGTACTGACTTCAGTTCCTCACTTTTTTTCTTTTTTAACTGGGAGAGGGAAGAAATAGCACATTGAGTCCACGATGCATTGATAGAAAGGTGGGAGACTTTTCTACTGGGATAATTTTTGTCTGTTTTTCATGGCTTTGGAGTGTGTATCATCTACCTGAACAGAAGCTGAGCTGAGTCCTCAGGTAACAAAGTCAGTGTTAGTCAAGGTGGTATTTAGCTTACTTAAATCCTGTTGGTTCCTTGAATGTTTCAGCATCATTCTACAGACTCCTTGTCAGCTACTCACTGTAAAAATATGCTACCAATTACCAGACAAACTGAACTTAAAAGGCCTGTTCTGTTGTGGTGAATGAACATGAGAAGAAATTTTGAGGCTAATGTAATGCTAAGGGTTAAAAAAAAAAGTAGCTGGTAGAGGTAGCAGTGTAGTAAAAGTGCTCCTTACAGTCATACAGCTGCTGAATTCTTGTTCAGAAATGTCCCTGCAGGATTCTTCAGCAGGACCACTCTTTCCTGGTTTTGCCATTGTCTTTTGAATTGTATTGTGTTGTATCAAGTGTCTACCTGATTGTCAGAGTTGAAAAGTTGACTTAACTGAAAAATAGCTCTTTTTAAAAAAATTATTCATTTTTAAACATGGTTTGCTTCTCTCCTGCAGTTTATGACATGGCCCCACAAGCACTTGCACTGGCACAGCTGAAAAGGCAGGCAAGGGATGAAGGGAGGATCCAAGGAAACCTTATCTGGCAGTCCTGTACATTTTCAGTACATTAGGGCTTTATGTTTTGCTTGTTCTGTTGCACTCAGTGCTGTCAGTGGGTTTTTTTCCCTGTTATCCTTGTTTTGAATTTTTATGTGGACCAGCTGTCTGAGATGGGTCGGTGCTTGAGTCCTCGCTGGTGTGTTTGGGGACATCAGCTGTCATTTCTCTGGGGTCCTGGTTGTGCTGTGCCTTGTGAGTTTGCTCCTCTACTGCCTAATCCCAGTGAAAGTGGGAGTTGGTTGAGATAAGTTGCAAACCAAAATGATGACTTCAGTTGAGGAAGAGGACATGAGGTTTTTTTCCTTACTGGGAGTTTATGCATTCTGATTGAGGCAGTCACTGACCAGAAGACTTTATGAATCCATAGATCTCTCTGGATCCCTGACCACAGTAGTAGAAGTAGTTCATAATTCATCCCATGCGCTTATCCTTCCAACTCTTCTCTTTCTTAAGAAGTATCTCCCCCAAACTAAGGTGCTGAGATTAAATATTTTATCATCTGCACACACAAATCTAAGATTGGCTGGGAATGGAATCTGTAAGTTTAAAGTCTCTGGCTCTGAGCCTTCTCTTTGGGCTGTTACTTGTAATGCCTGGAGTTGGAGACATTGCTTTTGCTTTGTCTCCAGGAGGGCATTTGCCCTTTGACAGTCGTCAGTGAAGTGATCATTCCTCTGCAGTCAGCTGATCAGATGGTGCTTTTCTGAGGTTATTTTTGGAAATCACCAAATACACAATGAGGGAGTTCACTTAATGTACTCATATCCAAACAGGTGACTAATGTAACCTTTGAGATCACACTGGATACAGGTTTATTATAGTGGATGCAATTTAAATTGCTGAAGAGGGTGAACAGAGCTGGCGTGGCTTTCTTACACTGTTTTATTTCCCCCTTCCTCTTCAGAAGGGGTACTTCAGAATTCCAGGTGATAAGACCTCTACACTTCTTTTGCTGATATGTTTCAGATGTGAACTATAAAGATGCTGGAGGTAAAACCTCCAATGAATGCAGCAGTACCATGACACTGTAATGTTAATAGTAAGGCATCATCTAAATTGATTGGTTTTCGTGGAATGCTGCAAAGATTTTTGCCAGCTATTTGTGGTCTAAATAGATTCAGTATAAGAATACTCCTAAAATATGGGGAATAATGTTTCTTTTTGCTTTCAATATGTTAAAATAATTGGATAGAGTCGTAGGAACTGACTTCTGCATCATTTCTCTTACACTCATGAGTAACAATAAAACAATAATAGGTCATATGTGTAGCTGCTGCTATTCACTGAAATCTTATGAATGAAAACTGGAATTAATTTGGTGGGTTTTCTTTGCTTTTTTTTTTTTTTATCATGCATCACGCTAAGCAGCTCTTGACATAATACAATTTGTAGTGGTTGATATTGTTCTTCAGTGGGGTCCAAAAACACCACCATCTCGGAACACATACTTAAATTTTCTTGAAGATTAACAACTTTTTTTTTTTTTTAAATTTGTGTAACCATAATTCTGCCTTTCCGTTCTGGAACAATTTTACATTTTTGAGAGTGCCTGTATTTCACTTTCAGTAAGCAAAATGGTTACCTGCTTTCACTTCTTTCTTTGAAACAAATTGGTTATTAGTGCTCGAGAATTCTTAACAAGATTTAAACTTGAATTTTATATAGTGTTGGTGAAAGCTTTGCCTAGTGTTAAAATGTGTGAAAGTTATTTGAGAGATATGTAATTTATTTTGTTCAGCATAGCAGTGAGAAAGTTCATATAGTTGGGAGTGCAATTAACTAAATTATCCAGGAAAACTGAAATTAAATTCCATTTTTAATATTCTACCTGGGGAAGTGATATTGCTTGTTTCTCCAGCAGTGTCAGAACAGAAGATATGATGGGTCAAAACTGTTTTAAGCTCCTTTAATAATTTAACATGGAAAGAAGATACTGTGTAAATCATTTCCTGATGAGTGTAGATGATGCTGGCCACCAGCAAAAGAGGAAGGATGTATTTTTGTGGGCAGGGGGACAGAGTAAGTTGTTTATAGGGGAGTGAAAGCAAATGGCAAGTAATTTATTAATTACAGAAATAAAGTTAACCAACATAATAGTGTTATAATTACAGCAGGTTTCCAGAGCAGAGGTTTGCCAGAGGGCAATCCACTATTCCACGTTTAATTTTTCTCTTTTTTTTTAGGCTCTAGATGTTGACCGAACTGTTCTCTATAAAATGAAGAAATCTGTCAAAGCCATAAACTTATCTGGTCTGGGTAAGTACATAACTCCTGTTAGTTTATACTGGTGAAATTGTAGGATTCAAACAACCAGATGTTGTACTGAATCAGAAAGAGTTATATGGGTAACTCTGAGAAGAGAAATATGTACATTTTAAATAACAGTCTTGAACTAGCTGCTTGATCCTGAGCTCAGTAAGGATGAGATGTGGTGGGGTAGCTGAATGTCTCTCGCTGGTGTTGAGGTACTAAGTGGGGAAGTCGTGTTCTCCCCTTTCCACCAGGTCTGGGCTACCTCTCCTGCCACCCCTGCTGCTCGGCAGCTCCCTAAGTGAGATTTTTAGCTTGTGTAAAGCAGCATATGCAGTGAAATCAAGTTAATGGACACCTGAAATGGCAAGGCAAGTGTATCGTCAAGAGCTGAGGGCATGGGAGGGGTAAAATTACTCTTTGGCAGCAATAAGAAGCTACATTTGCTCTACTGCTTTGTGAAACCTCACCCTTCCTGGTGGCTTCCACTTATGTATGTTGAGAATTTCATGACGAGAGATCTGATGGGCTACAGTTTTTTGTTGTCAGGTTGTACAAAGTCAGATATTTCTCTTCCAATGCTGATAAAATACAAAGAACTATTGCTGCATGTGTTTTTAAATGTGTACCAATCTCTTGGAGTTGTGTGTGTTTATCTTCTTTGAAAAAAATAGCCGAAGCTTTTGTTTTTGTGCATCAGCAGGATTTTGTGAACAAGAAACAGCATTTGTTTTTGTGGATAAGAAACAGCATTCGTTTGGCTTTTGTTCTCACTGTGCAGTTCATAGCAATTAGAGCTAAGAAAACCAATATTACATGCAAAACAGATAGGCCTGGCAACCTTGGAGAGCCACCAATATCTGAGAGAACTGGTGGTCATGTTGGTGTTGAGACTCAAGGCTGGAACAAGAACTGCTGTTGTGGTGTAATTCTTGTCAGCTAACTGAAAGGAAGTTCCTTCTTGTCTAATGTAATGAAGCTGTTATAGCTGTTATTATGGAGGGTCCAGTTTGAGATTAATCTAGAGTTGTTTCATCTGTTACGTATTGATTTGGCACCCTTTTTTTCTGCTTTTTTTTTTTTTTTTCTTTCTTCTTTCTATTGTTTGGTTGTTGGTTTTGGTTTTTTTTTAATTTTCTATTATTCTAGAGTGCTTGGCTATGCCTCATAATCAGAGTAGTTGTTAGAGCATTGTAGCAAATCACTAGTCTTTGCATAAGATCAGTACCCTGCCCACGTTCTAAATTCATGCTGCCTACCCAATCTTGACAAGAAAGGTTTGGAGGCATTGCTCTTCCACCAGCAGAAATACTACTAACCCAGCCAGTTGCCAGTCCTTGGGGTTTCTCTTGACAAAATAAAAACCATGGCCCTACACTCATAAGAGCACAGTTACTGGATTTTTAATATAGGTTCCCTGAATACTAAATATGTATGTTTTGGCTTTCTTCTGTAATGTGACAATTTACAAACATTTATGAAGGATTACATAGTGACTCCAATTTGTACAGAGTTTTGTTTCTTACTTAAAGAAAGCCTCTAAACCCTCAAACGTACCTGAATCATATTTTTACATCTATTTTTAATAGATTTCATACCTTTCCTTTGTAGAGAAACTTTTAAAATCCATTAGGAAGAAACCATAGGGCAGAGAGAGTATTTTGGAGGGTTCCATGAGAAAAATAGAACTTTGTGTTCTTCAGAAGCACTTATGGAGCACCAGCTCAGTTAATATATTGCTGCAATAACGACCTTTAGCATTCTGAGGAATGTCTTGTAATCCAGAAGAACAGTCCCTACGATGCTGGAGAACAGAAAACTCCTGGGAATGCTGTGTGGAATGGTTGCTGTGCTTGTTTCCTAAGGTAAAAATCAGCGTGGCTCAGCTGCTGATTACACACCTCACCATAACAATTAGTGGTAGGAGCCTTTTCACCTTGTTCTCATGGAGAGGCAGCTTTCTCCTTTTGCTCTATGAATTGCGGCCCAATCTCTACTCTTCCTAAGCTAAGTGGGGTGCAGGAAGCAGTAAGAATGTAGAAAGCAATGTGAGAATAGTTCACCTTACTGGGTAGATGTGAGATCTAGAGGAATTGTGACCTGCTGTATCCTAGTTTTGGCTGTCTGTGCCAGTCCATTCAAAGCTTGTTCAGGTGTATGTTGAACATCCTTACTTCATCCTGCGGCAAAAGGTTTGTGAAGTGCTTCGCCCTTGCTGTTGATGCTGAGGAAAAATAAGTACAGTTCAGTGCTAGCACTTAGTTTTTAGATTTAGTAGCTGTTGGCAAACTATCTCCTACAGGCTGCAAATTTAAGCTGTCAAGGTAAGAACTTGCAGAATGAATGCTTTCTGTGTAACTTCAGTTTTGCATATACGTTATGCCAGTTCTTTAATTACATGGTGTTATACCACTTCTGCACAGGATTTTAGTTTCTTATATTAGAAATTAGAGGAAATTTGTAGTTTTTTGAGAAATAAAGATCTTGAACGGTTGTCCAGATAGGGCATGTGGACAGACAGGCTTATTTTTAGTTTGGAGCATGCTGCGTTTCTTGAACAGGTTGTGTAACTAATTCATAGAAATTTGGCAAAAGGACGTTACATATAAAATCCTTTGGATATTAAACGTGTTGATGTGTACAAATGGGCTTGAAATGAAACTGGATCATTGCTTGTTTGAACAGATTAATCCTCTCTAAAATAATCTTCAGGGTTTATGCAGGTCTCCTGTAATGACCGAGACAGTCTTTGTTCTTGTTAATGCATAATTTGTTTTCTAGGGCGTGGGGTTTTTTCTCTGACTTCCTTTGAAGCTTTAGAAGTTGGCCACAGTTAGAATAAGAAATAGGCAACATTAACTTTCTCAGGTGCCAACTTGGTGTGCTTTGTCTGTGTTCTCAAGCTTGACATGGTCACTAAACTTGTGTTCAGTAAGACTTTCTATTTTATTCCACAGATCAAATTGACTTTTGACAAAGGGACTTTTTATACTTGTCTACACAAGCAAGTAAGCTGGTGTGCTAGGAGTGAATCCCTTGATCAAATTAGTCAAGACTGAGGGCCCCTCAGGTTTCCTTAATATTTGAATCAGGGAAGCTTATCTTAGGCCTAGATTTCCTCTCATTTCCTGGGCTGAGTAACCCCCAACACGTGCAGCTCAAAGCTTTCTGAAGAGCAGAAGCATTGGGTGTGTGCTGGATGACTTACACTGCTCTGGTTTTGTTGTCTCAGAAAGGAATCTGGTTGTCGTGAACCAGAGCTGCTTTGAGAACTGAACTGGCCCATGGTAAATGCAGACTGCAAGGATTTGCTTCAGACCCTACTCTGAATCAGAGAGCTAACACAGATACGGGTTTTGTCCTCATCTGTAATGTAGTCTGTAGTATCAAGGTGACTCAAGAGTCCTGTTTGATCTGTTGCCTTCTGTTGTAGAGAACCAAGACTCTGCCAACACACTCGATCTCTTCTGTTTCTTTGTTCAGCACACAGCTGAAAATAGAAAATGTTAATAAAAAACTCTAAAATATAGAAGTTCATTATAGGATTTGGGAGTTGTTATAGAGTCTCTGCTGTGGTGCAGAAATATTGTGGGTCTTTCTAGAGTGCCACATGTTTGTCTTGTGTTGGTGGCTCATTGTCCAGCATGTGGATAGATACTCATAAACAAGAATTAGTAAGCTATGTCGTACTTCTGTCTTATCAGTGTTAAAATATAAATAATATATGTTTGATGTATCAAGTAAACATTTTTAGCAACAAATCTGAGTTTTTTTAAAAAAACTCTCAATTGTAATTTCAATAGCCTTTTATCTACTGATGATATTTTCATGTTTTGCTCTTTTCGAAGCTCACGTGGAAAATGAAGAACAGTATACACAAGCACTGGAGAAGTTTGGAGGCAACTGTGTTTGCAGGGATGACCCAGATTTGGGAACAGCGTTTTTAAAATTTTCTGTGTTTACAAAGGAATTAACTGCACTCTTCAAAAATTTGGTAAGAATTACTTAAGAAAAACATTGACATTTTAAAGCCATTACAGAAGCTGGATTTATGAATTACAACAGCTCTTCATATTGAAGACAGTTTGTGTTTTGGCAACCACTATTCTTAAAAAATTCTCAGTGTGTGAAAATATCTCATGCCCTAGCCTTTCCCCTTGCAAAACTCAAAACTAAACCCAAAACAACAAACAAAAAAACAAATTACTACAAAACCCAAACAAACGCAACAAAAGCCCCTCTTCTAACACTTCTCACGTCTAAAAGCTTCCCACAATAAAGTAGTTGTAACATGTATTATAAAAGACACATATCCATTTGCTTTAAAATTGTGAAACCAGCAAAACCCAGCTTGATTTACTGTGTGTGATTGTGTTGCTTCTACTTTACTTTTTCCCACTTTCCATTTGTATTTATGAAAGGAGATTCTAGTGTCCCTGGAAGAGAGAGTTCTTGCTTCTCAGGGAAGAAAGTCAGGGAAACAAAATCAAACAAAATACTGTAATGACAATAGTGTCCACTGGGGACCAATCCTGCAACTGAAGCCAATAAGGCTTAAGAGCACTCTTTGGTGAGCCAAATGGGATGGAGCCAAATGGAAGAACAGGAGTTTTAATTGTGAATGGAGAATTTTCAGCCTCAGTTTCACATTAATCAGAGGGTACAAAAAGGGCAGATTCTGATTATAGTCTACTAGGTAGAGCTTTCCCATGTCTAAATCCCAGATTTTCTTGAATTCACATAACTCTTAAACCTGGGGCTATGAAGGGGAAATGACCCAGATTCCTATGAGCATTTAAAAGTCTGTGTCTGCTGAAATCGATGACATGGAGACACATCAAATGCTTTTGTGAGTCTAGACCAAATGTCTGTAGTTTGCAGCCAGCTGGTCATAATCACTTCTTTGGGGAATGTTTCCAGCTGATGGGATTTAGGGCAGTCCCATTCACTCCCTGATGCTGTCCTCTCTTTTTACCATATTGATGAGAGAGAATCTCGCCCCAAATGTATTTATCAACAGTGAAATGTATTTCATATTGGTCTTATTGATTTGAACTTCTCTGGATGTACAAATATTATCTGGGATTATGTATCGGAAGAGGCATCCTGATCCAGTGTGAGTCAGTTATCCTGAGTCTCCCATACAGAGGCAGGCTGCTCCTATGGAAGGGAAAATGGAATGGGTCTTTTAATTGATACCTTCTGTTGACTAAAAACCCCTCTCTATCATATATTAATTGCAATATGATGACTTCATTAGGCAAATGGATCTGGGAAGTGTGATGTTTAGGTGGTTTTAAAAAGCAATCTATTAAAAGCTCACCCCCTCCCCAGAAAACCTTTTTACTGTATTATTTTTTCAAGAATACTTCTAAAAGCTAAAAGATGTTCCTGTTTTACCAAAAATCATACCTATTTGTTCTCTTAAAACCAGAAATTACTATCTTAGCAAAAATATTTCTGGCAAGAATAACTTTTCTTCCACAAACTGGAAAGGAAAAAAACCGAAATAAATATCTGTAGGACATGTAATGCATGTTTTTGTTACCTTTTCTTATCCACATAAACATTTTGTATGTCTTCTTCAAGGAATATTTCTAGCTCTTTTTGCTGTGTACTGTTTTTTCAGTAGCACCTATGTATTTTTGCTTCAGTTTGTATGTGTAAGAAGGGAATGTGTCATGAAAAAGTAGCTAAGTCTTTAGTTTTTCTCAGTTTGTTGTTCTGATTTTCTCTATTTTTGAAGTGAATAATAATTTTCCGTGGACTTGAATGTAATGGTGGGGTTTTTGTTTGTTTGTTTTACACTACAATAGCATAGGCACCTTCTCTCTTAATACTATCTGGTGAAGAGTGAGTCTCAGTAAAGTTCTGCTCCTTCCAAATATACTTCATATTGTTGAAGTTCAAAGTTCTTTGTTTTCTCTTGACTAGCAAAGGAAATCTAATGGTCCTTGAATTTGGTGTGTCAGTAGGAAGATAGTTTCATTCAGAAAGAAAAACATATGAAAAAGAGACGCGAACTTCATTATCGCTTGAAAATGCCATATTCATAAACAAGAAATTTAGAACTATAAAAAAAATTATAGGTGTGTGTAACTTTGCTTATTAAAAGTTAATGCCACTAGAATAAACTGTTGGTAACCAGTCACTTTGAAAATCTGTTCATAAGTTCATAGATGGAGATTTAGGTTTCTAAGAGGTTAAAAGAGTGTAAAAAATGATGAGTGTATAAAGTCCTCTAGAGTAGGTGGAAATAAATGGGGGTGCTAGTTTGTTAAAGGCATAGCCGTATGTGAAACAAGCCCCATGCTTTCTCTCAGTGAAGTGATGTATCCAATTCTGCTTTCAGCATGTTGACAGTAAAAAACATCCCTCTCCTCTGGCATTTCCTTGTAGTACTCCACATGTTTTAGTTGTAAATATTTGCATCAAAAATGTAGCCAGGGCCATGCAACCTGCTGCTGTTAAAAAAAACATTCTGAAAGGTACTCTTTAAATAGACCTGTCTCTGGAGTTCCATAGGGCACTGAATTTCCACAGAACATTTTAGCTGAAGTGAACGAGGAATGTGCAAGGAAGTGAGAGGACATGTTCAGACTGGAACAGATGCCAAAGATGTTAACACTG
The DNA here is from genome assembly GCF_009829145.1 of Chiroxiphia lanceolata. Lineage (NCBI taxonomy): Eukaryota > Metazoa > Chordata > Aves > Passeriformes > Pipridae > Chiroxiphia > Chiroxiphia lanceolata. The sequence continues at coordinate 101,289,340 of NC_045639.1, forward strand.
GCAAAGCTTTAGGGCTACTGTCAAGTTTTGCTTTGTCATATATTTTGCTTTTGTTTCCAGAAGCTGATGTGTTTTGTCAGCTCTTGGCCTGGGTGGCATTTAGAACTGTAGCTCTAAAGTGCTTCTGCAAAAAGACTTTTCTTAAACTTATCTTTAGTAAGGTAGAGAAAAGCCATTATAAGGCTATTCTGCTTTAACAAGGATATTAGATGCTTGTTTTCTCTAATAATTTTAAAAGTTTCCCAAAAAACTGAAGTTTTTGTGGACTGATCAATGCGTCCGTGTTTTAAATATTTCATTAACAGCTGCAGGTGTTTTCTTTTTTAATCCCCAAAAATGTAAACTATTCAAGTTAAAAATTCAGGTCTTGAGGTTTTTATATGTATTTTACTATGCTACTCTTATGTGTGCACTTTCAAATAGTGCTTAAAACTCAAAAAAAAATTAATTGGCATTTACTTTGTATCATGTCCTTGTAACCATTTGCTTTAGCCATTTTAACACATTATTTGGATCAGTTTGTGATATATACTGTACCTTTTTTTCTCTTGCCATAGCTCCAATATCAAGGTACAAATTTTTCTTTAACTTCTGTTTTTTAAGAAGATTGAGCAATCAGTTCGTCTTTTTGATAGTAAATGATCAGAAAATACTAGAGCCATTTTCAGAGGAAACATAGTACCTTTTGTGGAGGTACAGTATTGCTTTTTAATGGCAACCTTGTTTCTGAGTCCTAATTGAATGGTAGCACCCGCAGTTCCCAGGTAGGCTAGATCAGGATGGCACTTGATTACAGTGTTAATTACTCTGTCTTCTTAATAAATACAGTGCCAAGTAATAAAGGTGTGAAGCTCAATATGAAAAATGTTAGGACAAGGGAAGACTGATTGCAGTATGTTTGCACTTTAAATATTTTCTTCTTTATATCCTGTTAGATTGCTGCACTGAGAAAAAATAAAATATGTAGTTACACGTCATCTTTGTCAGCACTCCTTGAGAAGGGATTTGATCTGTGAAAATGAAGTAGCTATTTAACAAATTCCATTTTCTGTATTTGTTGTTGTTCTACATACTGTTGTCCTTTCTTTTTCATTTATTTAAATGTAAAGCTAACAAAACAGGTTGGATTGAGAGGACTGGATCTGGTATTTCCACTCTGTGGAAGGTAGCTGGGAGGAAGAGATTTTATTTTCTATTAATAATTCTAAGACTTTTAGCCATAAAAAAGGGAAGAATACTAATAATATTTTTCTGACCATATGCTCCTGTTGTACTTACTTTTTAAAATGTAAGAAGAATGCAAAAAGTAACAACAAAACTGAAGGAAATATCTTTTTTTTTTTTTTTATAATGAACTTAAGAAATCTATGTCCAGAATTTTCTTTCAAGGATAATAGTTCAGACTAAGGTTTTTAAAAAAAATGTTTGCTGCCTGAACCTTCACTCATCTTAGTTAAGTCCGTGAAAAACCCTACAGATATATGTATTTGAGATTGAAGTATTAGATGTGAAGCTTAATGATTTAAGTTGTGTCGTTTCTATTTTTCACTGGTACACTGGAGGAAAGCTTGGCTAATGGTGAGAGGAAAAACGTTTGATTTATGCTTGTAAAGATGTAAACCAAGATGTAATTATTCCTCCTTAGTGGCATGGGTTCAGCTCCACCTGGAATCACATCTGTATTTCTTTGCCAAAAAGATATTGATCCAACTGGAAGAAATTCAGAGGACAGTAACAAAAAATGATCAGGGCTTGAATAGGTTGATTTATGAATAAAGCTTAGAAGAATTTTAAATATATGGTTTGCCTCCAGATAACTGTGATTGTGGAAGAGGAAAATACTAAATTGCATATAAACAGGTCCTCACTCTGAAAGTATTAGGTGAAGTACCCCAGAGAAAGCAATAGATGCTTACCACTTAGTTCTTTTCACATAGGTTAGAAAATGTGCAATCTGGAATTCTCCTCCACTGGTAAGGAAGAAGGGCTAGAATAACTGCAAGTCTCTTCCTTCCTTTGCTTTTGGACTCTTCACTTTATGCTTTTAAGATTTCCCTTAAAATACTTCCTAATAGAGAAGTTGCCAGCCTGTAGTTTGTTTATTGGTGGTAGTCACAGGGCTGTTTCTAAGTAGTACATGATGGCAACACTTGGTATCCTGTGTGAAGGTATTTTTCTAGGCAGCTGAACCAGCAGCTCCATGTGGACACTTAGTGGTGTTCGGCTCCTGTTTCACTGGAGTGACTTTTCCTGTGGCATAATGGGTGGGGGGTGATGTCCCAGCTCAGCCACACACCTGTGCTGCTGGTGGGGCAGGGACTGAGCACAGGGAAAGGCAGCATTGTGTCCTTGTGTCCAAGGGGAAGACACAGTGCACAGATGAAAGGATGTGCTGCATCTCTTCGTGCTACACAATTTTGTGAAGCCTTGGGCTTGTGTGCTAAAGCTTAAAATTCAGAAAAACAAACTGTGTCTCATCTATAGTGGATGTTCTGGTTTCCCCTTGCTCCCTGCTGTGTAGATTTGCCATGTCCTACTAAAGGTCATATCACTGGGAAAATTATTGGAAACTATTAAATTCAATAGCACTTGCTGTAAAAAAAGAAAATAACTTAAACAATGATTTGTCAGCAGGCAGTAATCACCTGTGCACACCTGACTTCACTGCTGGTTGAGAAGCCACAGCCAAGTGCATGGGCTGCATCTGAAGTTTAGTAATGGCAATAGGAGTTGTATTGTACTGTGACTGCCTGAATTTTAGTTTTAATTGAAAAAGCTTTAAGGTCTGCATGTTTAAAGTATTTAACTTCAGATGTACTGACAAAGTTGTGTTTTTTTTTTTTTTTTGCTTGGATTTAGAAAACAAAATATAGAAGTCCTGCAGGAGCCAATATCCAAAGCTCTTATGGAAAAGACTCTTTAAAGTAATCAGGAGGGCTGGCAAACAACAAGCTTAAATGTTTAGCCATAGGCTCTTAAACCACTTGAACATCTTTCCCCTTTGCAAATGTTGGCTTGCTTGTTGCCTCTACCAGCACTTCTGGCAGCTACATTTTGTTTATTTGTTCTCCCTCCTGCCATTTTTTCTTCTTCTCTGAGCCTTCTCCAACTTAGGAAGTTTTAATTTTTTACCCTGTAATCTTCTTGGAAACTGTCAGAGGAAAACTGCAAGTGCCAAAGCAGCAGTATTGGAAGTGAAAATGAGGTCAACTGGGTTTTTTTTTCTTTTTTTTTTTTTTTTTTTTTAACACATGGAACTTGCTAGTGTTCCTCTGAGACAGGATGACTTTAATTTCTGTGAAGCTTTCCTGCACCTTCGTGTATTTTTTCTAAAGGAATATTTTAAAACATAAAATAGTCAAAATGTGGAGGCTGTTGTGTACCTTCTAGCTCCTTGTACACAGAGTAGGAGCTGCAGCATATTAATGCTTCTCTGCATGCCAAAAATGGGTCTATATTTTTAGATAGTTCAGCTTAAGCTTCTCAAGAAAGAGGAGGAAAACATGTAAGATCTTTTGTCTGTATATTGCTTGCTGATTTATAAATACGAGTGAATATGATTCATCTAACTAGGCTAATAATGACAAGTTCATGCATTATGTATGTTTACTTTTGTTGCAAATAAAATAGGAGCATAGGGAATACAATAGACTGATAGTAATGTACAGGTGATAGCACACAGAAGGATTTATTTAGAATAGGCAAACATTCTCCAAACTTTTAAAAAGAATGTAGAGTTTTTTCTCCTATTCTTTTTTCTTAAAATTGCTTTAGACTCCAGGCCTCATGACTTGAAATTCTAGAAAACATAACTGTTTTGGAGACCGATTGATGTTTACATCACTGTGACTGGGATAATACTTAAGGGTCTGATATTTTTTCTTACTGAAGAAAAAAACCCAGTTGTCTTGAGTTCTGCTGTTGTCAAATACTTTGTTCTTCCTTTTTGTCTGTTTACTGAATTTGAAGAATAATTAAATGGAGGCTGTGAAAGTATTGATCCTTAGGTTAGACGTTTGACTGCCTCATACTCATTAAATAGAATAACAAGGTGGGAAGCTGCATGGCATTATATCTTAAAAGGGACCTCTTCTGCTTCTCCACCTGAATAGCCATTCTGGATGTGCAACTTCTTCTAGAAATTTGTTGGGTTTTTTTACCTAGGTTTTGTGTAGTTTCAACCTTTTCACTTATCTCCTGTTTCTACAACATATAATTTTATTACCTTTGAGAATGGTTACGTTGATATGCACGTTGTAGTACTGCTGAGAACTTAGGAGGTGGATGGTTCCCAGCACTGCCAGCTAAGCATGTGTAGATGTTGCTCATTTAGTTTTTGTAGGAAGTATTTAAAAAAAACAAACAACATGGAGTTGAAATGTAACTTGTTGATTCTGAAGGGTTATGGCTGAGTCCTGCAGCTTGTTGGGGAGGAGGAAATGTAGAGTGGAGGAGTGGGAGGAGTGGAAATGTGATTTGTGTTAAGAGTTCAAAAGACCAGATATTCTGTATTTCTTTAACCTCCCGGTGCAGAGCCAATGCATGTAACCTTTACAATTGATGAAGGTTTGCTTTCTCTTCGATTGCTGGCTGAAATTTCAAGCAAATGCAGTAAGGTAGTTTCCTTGGGGAGGAAGAGTGGAGGCTTGGGACCTTTGCTTGTTTGTTTTAATAGCAGCTGGTGAGTACCATGGGGGTTGGGACCCCTGAGTCTGTTCTACTGAGGCCACCAAGTAGCTACAGGGTGATAGTATTTTATATTTTTCAATTCTGGGGAGACTAATAATTGCAAATATTTTTTTTCTTGACGTTTGTGTTAGTATCCTTTCTTTTCTGGATCGGTTGTGCTAAAAGGGACTTGGATGTCCCTGACATTATTCCTGAAGAAATAAAACATTTATTGCTACATGATGCAAAGTTCTTTCTGTAATTTGAACGTATGAAATGCATCTTCATATATGGATTTCAGTGCTTCTTGAAAAAAGTCGCATTTTAAAAGAACAGCTTACAGTGCCAAAAAAAGAAACTCATCAAAGGGCAAACTTCACCAAACTGCTGCAAAACTTATTCTGATTTTTTGTCCCATCATATTGCTCTAAAGTAGTCTGGGCTTTGCTTTTCAGAGCGATCCATTTGAATTGTTATGGTTTAAACTTTCTGACTAGACATTATGGTCCATACCTTGAATGTTTCCCCTGAATCATAAAGCAGTGGACGTGCAGTCTTTCTTTTCCTGGCTGTCTTATTCCTACAGTCTTTCTTCACTGTTTTTTCCTTATGAAAATATTATCATACAGATACTTACTTAAACCCATGATTATTTTACTGTCTTCATGTATGTCTTCATTTGAAATGATTTTTGTCTTCTTGAAGTACTTGTTTTCTCTTGAATTATACTAAACTTACTGAAGACCTCATAAAGTCCTTATTTCAAAGCTCACATGAGATAAATAGGGCAGATGTATTACTTTTTAGAAACACATGGAAAATATTGGAATAGTGACTTTTTTACAGGCCGGTATTCTTTTGTCTTTATAACTTCTGTCAGAATAAAATACCATGTATTGGGAGAGTAGCAGATACATTTTATGGAATAGGTCTGAAGAGACTGGAAAATAAACAAGGTTAATTTAAAATAAGTTCATGAACTTAAAATTATTAGTGCTGAAAAATGCTATGATTGTTTTCACATAATTTAAACAGTGAAATCAAGCAATGTAAAAATTAGTGGTCTTATTTTGCAGTCACTGTTGGATGAGATATTTATAATCAGCACTAATTCTGGAAATTTCCTGCTGGCTTGGGTTATAGTGTTTCCACAGTAAGTTTAATTAACTCATGTTGCTTCCATCTTTGATTACTGGCTGTGCTGATAAACATCTTTATACGGCAGGGATAGGAAAATAATATGTAAGATTTCCTTGTGAAACTTTCTGAAATGTGTGTATTAAGACAATTTATGTTATGTTTATGTATGTATTAAATGATTCGGTGTAATTTTCTTGTTACAGATTCAGAATATGAACAACATAATCACTTTTCCATTGGACAGTTTGCTGAAGGGAGATCTGAAAGGAGTAAAAGGGGTATGTTGATCTTCCTGTTTATATGTAAGATCATTGTTGGTGCAATGGATACGTTTAGCTAGTCTATTAATCTTATGTGATGGAAAGCATGGGATATTAAAGTAACCTATTAGCTTAATAAACAAGACTTTGGGGTTTTTGTTTGGGTTTTTTGTGTATGTATGTGAATTGAGTCATCCTTTCAGTTTGTGGTTTTGCCTACCACATGTTCTTGACTACATACACAAAGCAATATTTAGAAGCTTTAAAAACAGGCCTGAGATACAGAAGATAAGCGGAGAAAGAGGTGTAAGATTTAGAAGCTTAGTTGAGGAGTGGGTAGTACTATATTTAAAAGGATTATTAGTAGTATGTTTATTTAGCATTCTAAACTTACCTGTAACTATATGGATTTTTAAGAAAGGCACATTAGACTGTATAAGCATAGGATTTTTCTTAATGAAGCTGAAATCTGTGCCCTGAGGATATTTCCTATTTGAAATAACAATAACTTAGGACTCAAATGATGATCTGTTTGTAATAAATTTCAGAACCTATAGCCAACAAACTTATTTGGCTTATGCTTTGTTTAGTAGTGAGCAAACAGGAAGCGACTGGCAGCTATTGTTCTTGGACACTGAAGGAAGGAGAAAAATATGTACATAAACTAAAAATGTTTCTGTAAATTACTGGAGGATAAATAGATTATTTAGGCAGATAGGCTTGTTATCTCTGTATTGTTTGCTTACCACGTTCACTACTCTTGTTCTTTGCTTTTTCTACGTCAGAATAAATACATCTATTACAATACAGTGTTGCCCCACTGACTTGAGAATGTAATGAAATGCTGCTTTAGTTATTTTAATAATTGTCAAAATAACTAACTGACATGTAAGAATTAGTTCCTAATCTGTAATTGCAAAGTTTTTCCAGTGTCTGACAGTCAACGGTATTTTTTTTGTAGTTGTCTGATCTCTTGAACTTCAGCAGAATTTCAGCCGTTCCATTTTTAGACATCAGTGAAATAACTTTACAACTTTTTAAGATCATTTTATGCAAATTACCTTCTCCAGAGGGAAGAAAATTAAGGAATTTGGAACATAAGTAATTTAAAATTCTCATGGAATTAGTTATGTTGAGCCGTATGGCCTATACTGGTCCCATTAAGTCAATGGGAAATTGATTTCTTAAACTTGAGTGGGATGAATCAAGTCCTTAGCCAAGACTATGCTGCAGCCTTAGGATAGGTGCTTCTTTCCAGTAGAGCCAGAGATTGATGAGAAAATAGCTGCTTTGATTAATTGCATAATATGCTCTTGGGATACCATGTTTTACCTTTTAAGGAGTAAAATGGAGCTGTAAAAAACATAGCAAAAAACATCCTAGAGATGCTTTTAAACATATGCATGTATTAATGCTCTTTACAATGTTGTTTTCCTATGTGCAAGATTGCTTTTGCACAACCCTTAGGTGAACCGTTCAAGAAGGAGTGAAGTCCCTTATTGTAGTAGGCACTGCAAGTGGCCAAGGTGTGTGTTCATTGTTAGAGCCACAGTATTTTTCATTTAAATAGCTGGCTGTATTTTTTTCTTTTTTTTTTTTTTGGACAGGACCTGAAAAAACCCTTTGATAAAGCTTGGAAGGACTATGAAACAAAAGTGTATGTATCTTTTAAACTTTTATTTAAAAGGGAAGTGTAACTGAAATCTGTAAGGGTCATTATTTAATACCAAGGTTGGATGCTCTCAGCAGGTGTTTCGTGTACCAGAAGTGGATGTACTCCTATCTGAGGCTTGTAAGTTGTGTCTTATGTCATGTGTCTAGCCCAGCTTACCGTAAGCCACTTGTTTGAAGGTATCTGATACACTGTATAAACAGTTATAAAATAACTTTATAAATAAATAACTTGAGTCAATAAAACTCAACACCTAATATCAAACACAATTGATTCTGGTACCTTGTAAATCTTAAGTGGTTCAGTGCCCTACATCAGGAACAGTTGTTTCCTGGGTTGGCTGGGTCAATTGTGTCAGCACAGCTGATGGCCTCTGAAATAGAATTTTGTAGTGAGTTTTATTCTGCATTACGGTTTTACCTGGATTGTGACTATCAGTTAAGTTTTTGTGTCACGTGTCCAGTATCTTTATTCTGAAATAATGCTGCATGTATCAGGCTTTTCTGATGATACAGGTTGAGAAGAATCACATCTGATGACACTGTTTAACATAAATAGCTTGCAGATCCACAGCCAACTGGACTGGCTGAGTATCTGGCACCGTTTATATTTTTTTTTTTCAGTTGCACAAAGTTATAATGATCCTCTGGTGCCCACTGAATTAGTCCATCTGAAGTCTTCAAAAATTATTCCTGCCTAGCTGTAGCTGGATTTTATAACAAGACATTTTGAAACACTGAGATAAACCTCCAGTCTGACCGTTGGAATCCTTGGAAGATTGTGATGGCTCCAATGTTTCATGTTCTTGATACCAGTGAGCAATCTCATTTGGTGCCATACCAGTTATCAACTGTAGAAGTAATGAACATTTCTAACCATTGTCTGTGTCAGTAGTTGGCCTCTGAGGACAGGCCATAAAGAATAGTCATACAGTGTAGTCTACTATTGTCTGCCAGTACATGGTTGCTGGATCTGAAAGCTTGTTTACTTGTGTATAACTATTATAATGACATCCCACAAAGTTTATGTGCAGAATTTAAAATAAATTTGCATGCTGCTGGGACATACACCAAGAACCCTCTTACTACTGGACCTGTCATGTCTGGTGCTTTTAGGATTTCTGATATAATATTCACTAGGGTGTGTTGAAGTGATGTAAAGATCTGTACTTGATCCGCAGTTTGCTCAGAGCTGGTAGCCTGTTTCAGAATCAGGTACTCCAGAAATATTTTCAGTTGATATTTAATTTAGTCAAGTACTTGAAAAGTAAAAAATCCTCTTAGAAAATGTATATTTAGAATCTGTATATTTGGGGATTCTCATTTTAGGTTATGAACAAGTTGGAATGTTGCTGTGTATGCTGTGTCATTCAGGACCTAAAAATGTGATGTTGTGTTTTCTGTCTGTGGGATCGAATCCATTGCTGCTTGTATGATATAATGAGATTTTTTTGTTTTAACCAGCAGTTCTCTAGAAAGCCTGTTTTATGACTTTGCTTTCAAGTAAAAGACATTTGTGTTTTGATCTGAAACACGTTTCTTTTTCCACTGTAAGAAAATACTTCTTTTCAAGTTACTTCTGTAGTTTCTGCAAAATCTTAACAAATAAAACAGACCTCCTTGACAATGCTCATTTCTAAGTTATTTACATGTCAGGTTATTCTACATGCAAAAACTCAAGGTAGCACATGTTCATCAGGAAATTCTTTCAGATTCATGAACCATTTCTTTTGATATGTCTGAGTGGTGGTCTGGTACAATTGCTGAGTGGTCTATTTTATTTTTTTTAAGTGGTTAGATGAAAGCTCCACATCAATATTGCAGAGTTTAAAGCTGCTATTCCAGCCTGTTGGACTCCTTGACTTTGATGAAGACCAAAGAATTGTCTGCTTGAGGCTTGGGATAGGGAGCCTGGGAATTCTGTGTTCAAGAAAATTCTTTAAAACAGTGGCCTGCTTTTTTTGCCTTTTTTTTGTGTCTGGGGTTGTTTTACAACAGCAGAAATTACTTAAGGTTGGCAGTCAGGGAATACTGTCTTTCACTGCAAGCTGTGTTGCTTGTGCCAAGGAGCAGACCAATTTTCCTTGGTTTTGTTGAGTTAAATTCAGTAGGATTGTGTGATTTGTCAGACCTCTTGTGCATAGGATCAGTTCTCAGATAAGTTGAGATGTTACCAGCTGTCATTATTGAGCACAAGTCGAGATGGGAAGTTTAATGGTGTGATTTTTGAAACTAGGATGAGAATATTAATTTGACCTTGTTCAGGTCAACTTTTATCACATACTAAATTTTGGACGTAGGAGTACAATGAGGTTTCTCTGGGTTGCTATTATATATGCTGCTGAGGTTTCTTGAGAATGTAACTGTCTGTTCTGTGGCTGTTCCAAGTGGATCCGAACTTCCTTACAGCTGTGCATTTTGATCATCTGTAACAGTAGGTGGATGCAGACTTTAAGAATTCTTTAGTGCAGATTTTGATGTTTTTGTTGTTGTATTTTGATGGTCTGTGTTTTAACAAAAAGGACAAAAGGACTGATAGAGGTAACCTAAGTCTCACCTATGGCTTGGGTTGCCAGAGCGGAATGGTGGATGTAGTTGCTGATAGCCAGTGGTTTGTTCAGCCTTCTTCAGTCTGTTACTTTAGATGAATCCTCGTTTGGATTGTGCCAAAAACCAATCCTATATTTGTTCTTAGCTAGCTGTCTTTTCTAGTGATTCTTCTTCGAATATGTGAATAACTCTTTATTCTTTTTTTTTTTCCTCTTTATTCTTTTCCCTTTGGGTTAGCAAACCATTCAAGGCTGCTAGGCTGCTCTTTTTCTGCACATCCCTCTGTATCATATGCTTAATATCATATCTGCATTTCCTACTCAAAAGTACAGACCTGTGAAGCTATGTGCCAGATAGCAAAGTGGTATTTTTGTAGTCTGTGGGGAAGTGACAGTCTTCATCCTGATTGCTGTCTTTATAAAGAAGAATTAGAGCTTATTTGTCACACTGGCTCATCTCACTTACTTGCATCTCTATGATGACCTCTCAAGTGCAAATACACCCAAGTGTGACCTATTTGAAAAGAAACAAATTTAATTAAAAAATGGCATCTGTTTTGCTTCATCCGCATAATGACTTCTAAGCTGCTACTTCAAGCTCGGTATGTAATTAAGTGTACTTAAAATTGCTATATATTTAATTCTTGTTTGGGAGAGGGACGTTAAGATCCATTCTTATGCTCTTGAATCACCATTCATCATTGTTAATTATTATGCAATAATAGTCTTCTTTGCCCTGTAGCCACCTCACTTCTCAGACTGTTTTCCTGAGGATCACCTTAGCTGAAGTAACTGAGGGAGGCTGGATCCATTTTTCATTATTCCCAGGGGCTGCTCTTGAATAAGGGAGTATGAGGAGCAAGTAACCTATAGTTTCATGTAAGCCTACCTCAGGCAAAAATTGGGACTATCCTCAGGTAACATTAATGAATAATTCATCTTTTCTCACCATCAGTCATTAATATGATTCAGTTGGAGCCATAAAGATTTTAAAATGTTTTTAAAGCTTTAAAGCAGTGCATTTCTCTTGGGACCTCAGTTACAGCCATTGTTTCCCACACAAGAGCTGGGAGATGCTGGCGGCCACAGCAGCGGTGCAGCGGGACTGGGCTGTGTCCCTTGGGCAGAGTTGTTGCAGACTGGGCTCTTCTTGCTACGAGGCAGTTGCTGTCCCACACGTACTGAAACACTAATGGCAGACGTGCCAGGGGAGCGTACGGGGAAGGAGTACACATATCCTAAAAACTGCTCATTCTCCCAGCAGACAGATCAGACTCAGGAAGGCACTGAGCCAGATTTCACCCACGTGCTTCAGTTTAATCAGTCCTGCTGGGGTAGGTTCTGAGGTAAAGACTTTGTATCAATTTTGCACAGGAAATCGAAGCAGAAACTTACTGAAGGATTTACTAATTTTTTAGCTGAATATGTCTGTATTCCAGACACAAACCTGACTTTCCTGAAAAGAAAGAAATGTTATTTTTTAAAAAATAAATATCTATGTTGGGGCCTGTAAATATATATTCAGAAGCCCTCTTTAATAAGCGTTGTGCTAATGCTGTGAAATGTAAAGGTTTCATGAAAACTAATAAGCTATTCCTGGGAAGGCTGGCTGCCTCTTCTCCTTTGCCATTCTCCTTTTAAAAACTGGGCATGGGGTCTCTTGTGCACAGCTGCCTGAAGAGAACAAGTTGTTTAAATGTACTTATGGCATTATAAGATGAAGGCAGTAGCATTACTGTGAAGAAATACAGGTGCTTGTATCTAGATATAACTCTGTTGTTAGTGGTTTGTTTCTGACTCATTTGAAGTCAATGGAAAAATGAGCAAAGTCTAAATACTGTCTCCTGTAAAGATGTTTGTACAGCTACTTGTTTAAGTGATGGTGTTTCCAGTTTGGTAAACTCATGTTTTAAACAATATTAAAAAAAAGCTTTTATCGAATTACTTCTTCAGAACTCTAACTTGACTCAGTAGATCATTGATATTCATAGACAGTAGATATTTCTGTCACATTTCCTTTTAAAGCAACTGCATAAGACAAAATGGAGGTCACAGCTTGAAAATAGTGACATAGAATGAAAATGCTAAGCAAGGTAGCTTTAATATAGAATCACAGAATAGAATAATACAATCATTTAAGTTGGGAAATACTTTAAGATCATCAAGTTCAGCCATAAACCTAACACTGCTAAGTCTACCACTAAACCATGTTCCTAAGTGCTGTATCTACACATCTCCTAAATACCTCCAAGGATGGTGACTCAAGCACTCTCCTGGGCAGCCTGTTCCAATGCTTGACAACCCTTTCTGGGAGAAATTTTTTGTAATATCCAATCTAAACCTCCCCTGGCTCAACTTGAGGCTATTTACTCTTGTTCTATTGCTTGTTACCTGGGAGAAGAGACTTACCTCCACCTCATTACAACCTCCTTTCGGGTAGTTCTAGAAAGTGATAAGGTCTCCCCTGAGCCTCCTTTTCTCCAGGCTAAACAATCCTGGGTCCCTCAGCTATTCCTCATCAGACCTGTGTTCCAGACCCTTCACCAGCTCCACTGCCCTTCTCTGGACACGCTCCAGCACCTCAGTGTCTTTCTTGTAATGAGGGGCCCAGAGCTGAGCCCAGTACTTGAGGTTGGCCTTCACCAGTTCTGAGTACAGGAGGACAACCACTGCCCTGGTCCTGCTGGCCACACTATTGCTGATACAGGCCAGGATACCATTGGCCTTCTTGGCCATCAGGGCACACTGCTGGCTCATGTTCAGCTGCTGTCAACTAGCACCCCCATGTCCTTTTCCAGTGAGCAGCTTTCCAGTGAGCAGCTTTCCAGTGACCAGCTTTCCAGCTGGTCTTTCCCCAGCCTGTAATGCTGCCTGGGGTTGTTGTGACCCAAGTGCGAGACTCAGCCCTTTGCCTTATTGAATTTGATACCATTGCCTTCGGCCCATCAATCCAGGCTGTCCTGATTCCTCTGCAGAGCCTTCCTACTCTCCAGCAGACCCACACTTCCACCCAACTTAGTGTTCTCTGAAAACTTAGTGAGAGTGAACTCAATCCCCTTGTCCAGATGCCTGAGTAAAGATATTAAATGGGGCTGACCCCAGTATTGAGCCCTGGGGAACACCACTAGTGACCAGGCGTCAACTGGAGCAGCTCCATTCTCCACCACTCCTTGGGCCCAGCCATCCAACCAGTTTTTCTACCCAGTGAACAGTGTACCCATCCAAGCAATGAGCAGGCAGTTTCTCCAGAATGCTATGGGAAATGGTGTCAAAATCTTTATTGAAATCCAGGTAAACCACATCCATGTTATACTGTTTCAGCCTGAGATTTCATATTAGTTATATTTATTTTGAAGGAGATTACCTGCAAATTAAGTGGAAGAATCTTTGAATGAATCTGCAGATGTTATGGATGAAATGCTGGAAAGATTTGAGCACATTTTGCTCATTATGCCCTCTTCTCCCCCATCATTTAGAGCAGGATGAGTGAAAGGGAAAAGCTTTCCTGCATCTCCAAAAGGAAAAGATGGCTTCTTCGTTGAGGACTTGAGAGATAGGAGAGATGTACTTTGCTGTCAGGATTGACAGGCAGTAGGATAAAATAAAATGGAGGCTCTTTCACCGAAAGGCTGGAGTGCCAGATCCTGCAGAGTCAGGCTGAAAAGGAAGACTAAACAAAGAAAGGATATTTGAAATTAAAATGTCTAATATTATTTTGTCAAACAAAATAGCCTTCAGAAGCACTCCATTATCCAGAGTGCTCCCAGTTCAAATGTGTTCCTTCCAGGTGCTGTTCCCAATCTCTGCAGCTTCTCATGTACGTACCCAGACTCAGCCTGGCTTACTGCTGTAGGGAGAAGGAGAGGAAGAGCAAGAGTTGCTTCCCATCCAGCCAGTTCACTACTACTGCATGTGCACAGGATGCTCTGGTTGTTTACCCTTATTGACTGGCTGAAAATAAATACCAGTATTTGGTATTTATTTACACGATGATCTGTATGGCAAAATTGATTTATTTGAAATGGAAATTATAATTTATATTGAAAAACAATTGCTTTTCAATTTAGAGCTGTAAAAATAGTCTTACATTGGAAACTGAATGGGTGAGACCATTCACTTTGTTTGACTTTTCTGTTGTTCTTCATCCTGTGTTTCAGCTTTGCTTGTCTGCTACACACGTCTGAGCTCACTGTATATTAGTTATGTGCAACTGCATTGTAGATGGACCGATGTGTGTTCAGAGTTTAATCTTAGTCAGCAAAATCTATGTGTTATGTGCTGCATGAGCTTCAAGAACAACAGCATAACAAAACATTTGCTGCTTTCCTACTGCTTCTGGAGTATTTTTTAGAGTTTTCACAATTTTCTTATTAATTTTGCCTAATTGGATCTATCTGGAAAAAACCTGAATACCCTGCAATATTTGAAATTCCACAGTGTTATGTCACTGAACTGTCTTTGACAGTTCTGACAACAGGATTTGGTTAATGTCACAATAGAATGATACTTGAAGCTGAATTGATCCTTGCATTTAGATGGGAAACCCAACCAACCTTTTGCACTCAGAGGATTTGCATGCAACACTGCTGTACGGAATTTCTTTGTTTCCCTAGAAACAAAGTGTCCTGTAGTATCAGTCAGATAGGAGGTAGCATATTACTGTAACAAAATAGCAGGATAAATTTTGGATTGCAAAGTTGAAGATGTAGTTAGAGATTAAAAGCACAAATAATAAGGAAATGCAAATGTGAAACGCATTGTCATATGTCTCTGGTATTTGGCCTTTTGGGTATTGGGGCTTTTGGTAAAGCATCTTTTTGAGGTTTTGAAGCAATATAGCCTGAAGCTCCAACAAATGGGTTCAAGGGTGTCTTTCTGTGAATTACTTGGTCGAGGTTGGTATGCTTTCGTCTTGGTTTAACTATTTTTTTACCTGTGGAGTATGATTTATCCTTTAAAGAATAGAAAAGACTCTTTCACCAAAATCTAGCTTTCTTTACGGGGCATACAATGCATGCTGTGATATTGTGCATAATGTTTGACTTTTTGGCGGTATTAATTGTCCTTTGGTTTCACTAGCATTTAGAGACACTTTATGACACGCTGGTAAGCTCTTATGATTTTGGAGATGGCTTTGTCATCCTGTGTTCGAGTATTGTTCTCTGTAAACAATGAAAATACCATACAATAGCAATTGATAGTTATTAGCCTTCATACATTTCAGTGAATTCTCTGACCTCAAGAATTGTTAAGTTATATGTGGAAATTGAGAGACCTGAAACATCCTGGATCTTTGCTCTGCGGTTTGACTGTTTTAGAACAATCAAAAATTATATAATGTAAACTCTCCTAGAGTATGTGCTAGAAGGGAACTGCATGTTTGTCATTTTCTGTTAGCTTTTTTTGCAGTGGTTTATCTTCCTTGTTCAGGTTTGGTTAATTATTGTTTTTGGACTTTTCTGTGCCTACAAAATGGTGTAATTGGCAGTAACTGGGTAAGAGTACAGACTTATTTTTCATGAAAACAGAACAGTGTGGAATTGAGGTTTTATTCAGGTGACTGGAGTTATTCAGAATATTTATTTCAAAGGAGAATAGCTTCTCTCTAAACATGTGCTTCTGGCAAGATGTTTAGGCTTGCCTAAACTTCTGGCTGAGGAGGAGTACAGTGCTGGCTGGATGTGCTGGCTGCTGGAATATTGCACAGGGATGGCTCTGCTGTACCTGCCAGTGGTGAGAGCGCAGTGGGGCTTTTCAAATTGCTGCTCGAAATGTTTCCCAGTGGGTATGTTATGGGATTAATGGGATTAATTCCTGTTTTTCCTTGCTGCTTGAGGAGTGATAGGAGGCAGTTCCTCATTCTTGAGAAGTGTAAGTTCAGAATACTTTGTTGATTGGAAGTCCTTAGACTATCTAGGACATTTTCCCATAAGCAGTTAGGGTAATGTTAACATCAGGTTAAGAGAGTACTTGAGACATGTCATCTTTTTAGAGGGAGAACTGAGAGACACTTGACTACCCAAGAGGAGGTAGGACAGTTGTGTGTGTTATTTGTTCCTCTGATCTCCTTCCTGTATTCCTGTGTAACGCTTCCTCTTGTTCACAAGCAGTATAGCATTTCCTCAAGAAGCTTTTTTTGAATTTTCAAATTCTAAACAGTATGAGTGGCAAACTAATAGTCTTTCTCCAAAATGCAAACGCCCTCATGTATTTTCTTATTATCTTTTTTTTCCATATCAGACTTGTCTAACTGGGTTGTCTAATTATGCTACTGCCTTTAGGAACAATACGGAGAATAACTGTAACAAATGCGCAAGTGTGTTTATGGGAGTATGGCAGGCACTGGTTATCCATTTATATTCTACAGGAGAACCTGTTTTATTCAGAGCTCTTGGAAAATGTTCATGGAAACTTTTAGGGAATTAGGACAGCTGGTCTAGCAGACTTTGAAGTCTGCAACACAGCCGGCTGGCCGGCATTCCCAGTGCCAACTGGCTCAGCAGCAAGTAGAGACAGCAACTGTGATTTTGGCTTAGGAAACCCTGTATATATAGAAGATGACTTGATGACAGGCAAGACTCAATAAATCTGGTGACATAACTGAACTCTGTTAACCAGTGTTTGCTCTGTTGGGATTAAACAACACCCTGTGTTATCAATTAAAACTCATTATTTTTTTCTGTATTTCCTTTCTTCAGAGTAAGAACTTAGTATCTTCTCATTTAGTGTCTTCCTTTGGAATATCTGTCAGAACATTATTTTAATAGATGATTGAATTAGATTTCAGCTACTGTATGTCATTGCCGATCTTTAGTCATTGTCAAATTTCAAATGAAATGTCATCTGGAAGTAAGTCGTATGCAAAGCTACAGGAGTTTGGCTCTGCATCTGTCAGGAGACTTTGTGAATAATCAGATTTCCTGAGAGGCTGTGGATTTCTCACTTCATTGACTGATTCTTTTTGCCTTATAGTACAAAAATAGAGAAGGAGAAAAAAGAGCACGCTAAGCTACATGGGATGATCCGTACAGAAATAAGTGGAGCTGAAATTGCAGAAGAGATGGAGAAAGAAAGAAGGTTCTTCCAGTTACAAATGTGTGAGGTAAGATGCAACATGAAATTCATATTGTTCTGCTGCTGTTTTTAGGAAAGATTTGAAAAATGCAATTGTTTAATGGCAGTTGTGACACTAAAGGGAAATGTCAAGTTATTAGTGGCCTCCGTTTGTGAGAACACATTTTTTTATCATCCAGATGTGCAAACTTTGGAGGGAATTTAGGTATGTTCTAATTTCACTTAACAAGTAAATTAATGCAAAGCTCAATAAAACACTAAGAGATTATAATAAAAAAGCCTTTACACTACTAATTCACTGTAAGTTATTTTAAGCCCTAGATCATTCTCTGAATTGTTCCCTGTGCTGACAGCTGTTGCGTTATTATGAGGAGAGACTCTAGTCTAGCACAGTGCTGGGCTGGTGCAGAGAAAAAGTGCTAAGGATGGAATCCAGTTGTCTTTCAAGATGTTTCAGAATGTTTCTATTTGGAAGTCTTTGTGATTTTGCAGTATGTTAAATCTCGTGCATATTTTTGGTTCGATTGGTTTAAGGACACGTCTGGTTCCGTGGTTGGGAATTCAAGTTACTGTGTTCATTTTTTCTGTGCATTAACTCAAAAATATACCATGGGTGATTTTACTGTGATGATTATAGCTAATTTGACTCATATACCAGCATAGCATAACTGCAGTTGTCCTGAATACCACTTCTAGTAACTGTATGCACTCATACTTAATAGAAAAGCTTCACATTTCTATACGGAGTCAGACTAAAGTGTTCAAAATGCATAAAGGGATTTGAGTACCCGATAAACATATGGATGTTGTCAGCTAATTGCCCATCTGTATCCTTCCTAAGAAACAACCAGGAACAGATGCTTCTCTCTTGCTGTGTCACAGTAAAGGCAAAGTTCACGTGAGTCAGTTGTAGCAGTAATGCAGGGTGAAGTCTGTGAAATTGGATCAGGGTACCTTAAATGTAGAATAGCTAAAGTGTATCCTGTATTTCTTCCGATTTTGAAGAGAAAAAGTTTTTAGTTGGTTACCTCTGAATAGTCATAAAAGGGGACTTTTTGATAACGAAAACTATAAAATCAACAGGTAGATTTTAAAAATTGTTAAAATAATCCCTCACTTTTTTTTTTGGTAAACTGGTTTCCTCCTTAATGACATCTGTTTAGCAATGAATTTAACAACTAGTGAGACACACTCTTAGATGTGCTGCTGGGTTTATGAATGGTTTTCTGAATCTACCTCACAAACACTTCCATGCTTTCTTTAACAGAGGCTTTCCCTAGGAGCCATAAAGGATGTTTTAACAATTTGAACAAATCATAGTGAAATATCCTCACAGGATATCAAAAATCAGCAGTGACAAAATTCCATTTGTGTCATTTAACCCTTGATACCACTTTCTGATGCATTCTCTTTTAGGTCTTGTAAATCTGTGACTGTTCAAGCTTATTGAAATATAACTGAAAATAAATGTTAAAAAAAACACTGTAGCAGTAATAATTGATTTCTTTTGTGAATTACTGTTTTTACAGTATCTACTGAAAGTCAATGAGATCAAGATTAAAAAAGGAGTGGACTTGCTTCAGAACTTGATCAAGTACTTTCATGCTCAGTGCAAGTATGTTTTAGTTTTCTTTATATCTACACAATAACAGGAGCAATGTTTTGTTTTCACCTTCTGACCTCATCATAACGCTTTTCTAGAATTTTCAAAATAAGTATTAAGATTCAGCTGTTCTTGCTGATGTCTCTTGACAGATTGCTTTTGTCATAGACAGGTCATTCCTTTTGTTACTATTTTCTGGAACATGTAATGAGGTTGAACTTGTTGGTTGAAAGGAGTGCCAAACAATAATTTGCCATATTTATAAATTACTCCTGAAACAGAGCTATTCGTTTGGTCTATTACTTAGCAGTCCATTAGTTTTGATGGACTTTTTTGAGTGTATCTAGCAATGATCTAAATTAATTCTCTGCTAAACAAAAATGAATTGCATAAGCAGTAAGTTTAAACTGTATTAAAAGAATCAATCTTTTTCTAGTTAATTGGAGGACCCAGTAATAAAACATATAGTTCTCATTAGAATTATGTACTTTTTTATGATAGTCTTACAAATCAGTAATGTAGCAATGAAGTCACAGCTGTAACCTTGAAAGAGCTGCTGCTAACCTGTTGAAATCAGTTAGTTTTCTTCTTCAAACACCATCTATGTATTTTTTTCCCTATGTTGCTTTTAAAATCAGATTTGTTTGTGATATGTCACTTATCTGCTCTGTCCATTTAATAGCAATTCAACAACATAAATGCTGTGCTGTGTTGTCACTTTCATGTCTGCTTCCCAGAATGAAAATATTTCATGTTGCAAACAATGCAGCAATTTTTAATCAAATATGCATGTAATTGTGGTTTCTTAAAATTTATTTTTAAAATCAGAATTACTGAGTTTTTTAAGAGCTGGAATACTGGGCATAGATAATGTTACTTTGCAATATAAAAATACATATAATGCAGTAAGATGTAGCATATTCAGTTTACATGTAGACTATAATTAATGCTTGGGAAACAAAGGGGGTTTCCTTTAGTAGAAAGATTGCATCAGACGTGAAATTATTTGGCTTCAAGAAGTCATAATTATTTTATATCTACTAGAGCTTTTGCTGTTCTACAAATGAATCTTGCTTGTTCTGGGCCTTCACAAAATGGGATGAGAACCTGTATTTGAGGTGAGAATGAGGAAAATTTATGTGGCAGTGGATTGTGGCAGTTCTGAATCTAATTGGGGATTTTGCATGTTAGAATAAGATAGGATGGAAATAAAGAGGTGGATCAGCCAAAGATGCATTAAAAAAAAGAGTCTAATGTTTTGAAGTTTATGGCATGGCATAATAATATGCATGTCTTCCTTCAGCAACTTTTTAAGCAGAAAATGCAAAGTAAAGTTTAATAACAGCTTGCTTTTTGCTTTTCTTTTTAAGTTTCTTTCAGGATGGGTTAAAAGCAGTTGAAAGTCTCAAGCCTTCAATTGAGACGCTCTCGACAGATCTTTATACAGTGAGTAGCAACCTTTCACATTTGTGTTGTCAATTTAGTTTTTTACAGTAGAAGCATGAACATTTTGGTTCAGATTGGCTGACTGTTTTAGTAGTCAGCATTTTAAGGTTTTCAGTTGAGAAAAATCTTGTTCCAATATAGCATTTAGAAGCCTTAGTTTTAGTTCAAGACCCCACTGTGTAAAGTGTTAGGAAAACAGCCTTTGCTCTAAAGTGTTTACTGACTAAGTGAAAAAGAACATGTGGTTTCAAATGGAACACAAGGAAGCAAGAATATTGTGAGGCAATATCAAAGTCTTAAGCCAGCAACATCCTTGCCATTATCAAGCTTTCTGAAGATATAAAGGAAAATAAATTGATCACATTATCTTTTCTCTTTGTTTTCATTCTTGATGAACATTTCTTAGAAAAATGAACCAATTAAGCAGCAAATTTGAAAGACCTGAGTTCAAAATAGAAAATAAGGTTATTTTTAACCTGTGTTTTTATTCATTCAAGATTAAACAAGCACAAGATGAAGAAAGAAGACAATTAACACAGCTTAGGGATATTTTAAAATCAGCACTCCAAGTTGATCAGAAAGAGGTGAGCATATAAGGTGGTTTAACTTTGTAATACCTATTTTAATTACTTCTAATGTAATGTTAGTATTCAAAACAGTTATTTTAACTTTTATCAGCCATCTAATTTCTTTTGTTCATTCATCTTTGTTTTGATGTTGATATTGAAGTGTGTGACAAAAATTTTTAAATTAATGCCCACTAAAAATACGAGACTTACTGAAAAGTAATTTCTTTGTGTTACCAGTATTGCAAAATAATTCAGACGGTGCACTGTTGCAGACTGAGAATGAAAGAACTTTGGCAGTATCAAGGAGACCCTATTCGTGGAACCTTATCTCACAATACTAATCCAAACTGTGTAAAGATTATGTAAAACTGAACTTCAAATCCCAAACCACCTCTGTCATCTGCAAAAGTAACAATTAAGTTTGCTACTCTGCTACAAGATGCCAGGGTTCAAATGTGCAAGGGCTGGGTCAGTTTGGCAATCCAACAAATAAGTATTTTTTGAGTTTTGATTATGATTACCATTAGATTTAATGAGTTTTGGAGTAGTTTCATTTGCAGACTCTGATCTGGAAGTAAGCATCTTTTGTATACTGTAATCCTAAATATTGGGTCTACTTTTGTTTCAGATTGCTAGTGCTTCCTCTTCATATAAATAAATGCTTGCCAGCTTCCTTTGTGTGGCTGCTGGGCCATGAGAAGTGATGGATGAGCCCCCTCCCCCTTTTCAGATTCTCTTTCTGAAGGGATCATGATGAAATAGTTTAGTCTGTAGAGCTCAGACTTCCTTGATCTTTTCCGATCTTGCTTTGATCTTCCCATAAAAGCTACGGTGACTCCTGGCTTTTACTGGTGACAGATGATGGTTGTTGAGCAATATAAATGAGTGAAAGATGTCCCTGCCCACAGCCGGGGGTTGGACTGGATGACCTTTAAAGGTCCCTTCCAACCCAAATCCATGTCACTGTGTGACCTGCTGACAGGCATTTGGAACAGCCTTGAACGCTCTTCACTTTGAGATGCTGTTTGTTACCTTTTGAAGTTTGTGATAATGACCATTATGTACGAAGTTCCATACAGGCTACAGGCCCTTTCTTAGGTTCTGCCTGGCATTCAGGACTCACTGATTTGCCAAAAACTTCCAAATTTGAGCTCTGCAGAATTAGAGACTGGTGATCCTCATGGAAATGGTGACTGCTTTGGGTTCACCATTGATTGCCCACTCTCAAGAAGGAGTCATTGCTGTTTGGGGTGTGTTAGCAGGCTTCTTATTTTAATTGGGTCATTGCTCAAGAGAGAAACCAGAAGCAGTTGGGTGTCGTGGTTGCTGCAAATGTTGCTTCTCTATGTTTACCTCTTTATCAGTGATACTGATATTAAATGTATATGGAAGCTGTGATGAGTACACATCTGTTCATAGACCCATAAATTAATAATACACATAAATTTATTATTTCTGCTGGGTTTGTGACATTTAAAAATGCAAGCATAGAAAGTGCTTTGTGCTATAGCTATTATTTATTAATTCTGCAAATCTAGATATAGATGCTTACCTGCAGAGCACGAGAAATATAATTATTTTTAAAGTTTTTTTGAAAACATCAGTTAATCAGTGGGATGCCAAAGAGCTGTGATATAATTTACTGTTCAACTCACTAATATTATTCTTGTTGCACTGTAATTTCCTTTACTATAACTGATTTCTTTTTCCTTCCTAAAATGCATTTACATTTTGTGACCGAAGTCTAGGAGAGTAAGTGTTACCATGTTTTAATGAAAATAGTTGGCATGATTTCCATTCAGATTTCAAGAAACTGGATTTTTCCTTTGAGCTCTTGTCTGTTGGCATGAAAAGACTGGTTCTTTCTTTCTTCACTTTGGTTTGTTTTATTACCAAAAAGGAAAAAAAAAAAGTTACCAATTCTTCTTGGGAAAGAAAATTGCTGTAAGACAAATTGGTGATTTCTGTGACACTTTCTTTTGGAAAATTAAATCCAGTTGCTTGATTTGATGTTCTTGCAAGATTTTGAAAATATATGTATTTTTAATTAAAATGGACTTCATGTAAGAAATGATAGAATGTTGACAAATATTGTTTCTGTTGTTTAAAAAAAGAAAACACACAAGCACTCATAGTGGACTTTCTTTTGTTGTGCCTGTAAATGTAGTTTCCTCCTGCACAGAACTTCCTCAAACCTGGTTTGTATTGAAACTTCTTTTTGAAATGTCATTTCATGTACATCTTCGTAATTTTTAATTTTTAAACTTTCAGTTTTCAAACTATAGAGGTCCTGCAAGTTTTGGAGTCACCCTTAGAGTTGTATCGCCTAAACTGTTCTCGTTTCCATGACCTTGGGTGAGGTCGTCTCCTGTGACTGTAGTCTTTAGATTCGCTTCTACTTCTTTGGTAGAACCTGTAATCTATTTCGACCTCTGTAAAATATGACAAATTTTGTGTTTCTTGACAAAAATGATAGTAGCTGTGCTATAGGAGAGGCTACCTGCACGGGGTTCTGGTAGATATGTCTTTTAAGGGCTCTGTGGGACTGTAATAAGTAATCTCTGAAACATCCTGCAAATGCCAGAGTAGTTCAGCTCCGGAAGAGCTGTAAGGACTTTTTTGGCAGCTTTATACACAGGAGTGATCTGAACAGTCTAAAAATCCTGCTCCAAAGGAGCTGTGGAATGACTAGCAAAAAATTTGTGGTGTATAAGTTGAAGCACCTTGTATTGGAAAGGTCTATTGTGTTCACATAGTGGGGCTGATAAATTGAATTTTGGAATATCTCTTACCAGTAGTCACAGACCATCTTTAGAGAATACTGTTTTCAGATTTATTTCATTTTTAGCTATGCTGTTCAGCTTGAAGTCAGTCTGTCTTTATAACTTCAGAACAAATAATTTCCAACCTCTTTATGGTCAGGGAAGTGGTTCACTAAAAACATGCTGCAGTTAAATGACTCACCTTTTTTTTTTGTGCCTATCTGCATTTCGAAGCTGATAAAGTGGTCAAAGTTCAGTTTCTTAGGCTTGTGTACCTCAGTCTGTTGTGATCTTATTATAATAGTTCAGGAGATATTTAAAATGACAATACTCTGTGCTAGGTATGTCCTCTATCCTGTGGTGATCCATTTCCTCCCATAGGTAATGTACATTGTTGCTGCTCCTCAGATGAGGCCATTGGGTCTGACTGTGTTATCTGTGATTTGTATCTCTGGTATGTGCAATGTGCAAAGCAGAAATAAGGGAAGATCCTTTGGAGAACCTGCATATGGAAAAGGCATGCTGAAATTGTCTGGAAGGATGTTAATTGTGATGGTGATTTGTGGGATGGCATCCTGTCTGTTAGGAGATAGATCAAAATCATGCACTTCTTGTCAGAGAGCTGTGGAAAACCATCATCTGGCAATCACCTTGGGCATTACTGATCTGGACATGACCTGAACTGAGGATTTAAAATGGCAAATATGTTTGTCCTCAGGTTCTTTTCATGAAATAGTATTAAATTTTTTAAAGATACTGTTCATAGTAATGAATGTGTGGAAATACACGTCAGCTACAGCAGCTTCCTCTCCTGCTGAAATAAGGCAGGAAGCTTGTATTATTGGTTTGCCAGTTTGGCCAAACACAGCAACTGAGTGTAAAAAGCTGAAGGGAGGGAGCTGAAATGTGGCAGAAAATAATGCACAAAAAGGAGCAGCTCAGACTTAAGTAATGGGAGTGGTGCTATGAGCAGGTGTTGGAGGTCACCTGAAATCTTTACATAATTGAGGATGGGGAGAACTGAAATTAATTTCCTGTACGACCTCTAATCTTCCCGGGAATGGAGTTCCTTTACTGACTAATGGGAGGCAGAGATCAAGGCATTGGTACGGCACAACTGGCAGTGTCAGATCAGATTTTCTTCAGAAGTCAGTAAATGTACACGTGCAGTGCTTCTTAATGAGAGACAGGAATTTTTTATAAATGTTGTGGCTCTATGTTGTGCAGACAGAGTGCAAAACCAAATAATTCTGTGTAAACAAACTGGAGAGGAACGATAAACATACTGGTTTAAATCTGAATTCATGCTTTGTCAGGCACAAACATTTAAGTAATGGTTTTGTAGTGCCTTTAAAAGCCTCAGATGCATGGTGTAGCTACCTAATACAGCTTCCTAGATCGCTAGCTGAGAGTCAGGGAAGTGGGCACAGGTTGCTTCTGCTGAGAAGGAGCACCAAGGAGGATTGCAGCCTGTGTTGAGTTCAACTCATGGTTCTCAGGACCACTGAGCTCCAGTACTGTGTTCAGGATGAGCCTGAAATCCTACAGCCTGGAGGTGTGGAGTCCTCAGTGCTCTGAACAGGGGTGTAGGTGGTAGCTCTGTCCCTACCATCAGGTTTAGAATAGCTCATAGTCATGTAAGCGAGCTGCTTTGTGGGTTTTTCCCTTGCTCTACTTATATTATCTGCCTTATATAACAGAAGTGTAATTATGTCCATAAAGCAATGATAATAGAAAAAAAAGCAATTACAGGTATTAGTCATTGTTACTGTAGACATTTAAAAGTCCATCCTGTCATGTTTCTGCTACTAATATAGCATGACACATCAGATTCCTCATTTTTAGGTTCTTATTTTTTAAGAAGGTGGACTCTTGCAGCAGTGGGTCCTGCCTCTGGGTAGTTCTGAGACCAGTGAGAAGGGTTTAATAAATCCTTGTCTCTTCCAGTGCCAGAATTCTACGTTGTTCAAGTTATTTTGCTTTAAATTACCCTTCTTCTTCTGGAAATGATTTTTCAATTTTCCTATATGACTCCTGAACTATATTACCAGGAGGTCTCTTGTACTTTTCAGACAATAACTTGACTCAGTTTCCACAAGGAAAATCACTTCTTCAGATTAATGTATGTAATTCTTTTTGTTACGATGGAAGGGTAAACTAGCAATTGCAGGTAATAATAATCTTTAATGTTTGTACCCTGTAGTGTTTGCATGAGCTGGAAAACCCACTGCTTAATTAAATTTTGAGCTAAAACCCCAATATATTAAAACCAGTAGTAAATCTAAATAAAGCAAGTAAAAGGATTTTGGCAGTTGCTGATAATGACTACTTATCAAATGTTTTTTGTGCCCTCTGAAGAAAGAAATGGATCTTGTTCTTTCTCATTGAGGAGGAAAAATATGCTTCATTTGGCCTGTTGGATTAGAGCAGGAAGGAAAAGCTCTGAAACTCATTAATGGGGGGTTAGTTTGGTTGAAAGTGTGGAATGCATTACAAATTGCTGTTGATTATTTCAGGATTCTCAGATTCGCCAGAGTACAGCTTACAGTTTACATCAGCCTCAGGGAAACAAGGAACATGGCACTGAACGGAATGGTAGTCTGTATAAGAAAAGTGATGGGTAAGTACTGCTAGAGTCTACTGGAAAAAACATTAGGTCCTAAGAACTGAAGCACTGTCATACAAAATATATTTAAAACTGAGTTACCTTTTTTTTTTCCCCCCTTTAAACTAGAATCAGAAAAGTGTGGCAGAAAAGGAAGTGCTCAGTTAAAAATGGTTTTCTTACTATTTCCCATGGTACAGTAAGTATTTGTTTTCAGTATTTTATGTACATGGTTGCTAATACAAAAAGGCAAGATCTGCTGGTCTATATTTGTAATTTGGAATTAGCTAGATTCCTGATTCAGTGTTTTGAATATGAGTGATATTATTTTTTTAAGGCAACTTTTCAGAAATATATCAAGACATACGCAGCATCTAAAAATACAGCTATTCTAATGCTTATGACTATTAATGGGAAAAAAGGGCTTTTTTAGTGACTCAGTACATGTAAATGTTCATATTTTACCAGTCTATCTAAAAATACAAATTCAAACTTTTTTTTTTTTTCAAAGATATAATTGGGCATTAAGCCATCTTTTAGATAGGAGTTAAACAACTTTTTATATTTGCAAGATAAACTGAGAGTAGATTTGCAAGTAAACTGAGAGTATGCTGAATCTCTTCTCTCCCCCAGATTTGCTGCTATGTTGTAGTTTGTTAGGAAGGTAGCTCCTGAGAAGTAGCTGTTGGTGAAAGCCAACTCTGAAAACAACTTCTGCCAGAATGACAGGAAATAGAGAGTTACAAGTCCCTCTCTTTTACTGCTACCAATATTTGAAACACATTAGGTATAAATATTTAAAGTTTGTTAAAATTCTGAAAATTTATACTTCCGTGTTTTGGACCTTTTGCACTTGGCTTTCAACTTGATCTTGCTTTCCTGTAACTTTTCTCTTTTTATACTGTTTTCTCAAAAAATTTGAGAAACTTTCTTAAGGCAAAAAAATAACTCAGTGACACTATTTCCCATTCTTGGTCTAATAAACTGTCCTGTTCCTTGATCCTGTTATGAACTTTTCTGTTCTTCATCCTGTTATGCCTGTTGCTATGACTACAAGTTGACCCTGGCAGCAAAAATGAATCAGTCTCTCATTTGTGCATCTAACCATAAGCTGTTGCCTTCAGAATTGATAACCAGGAGTTAAGGAGGAGTGTAAAGCCAGGCCTGCAAAGCAGAGTCATTACTATGGCTTTGGAATTGTCCACCAGTTTATCCCTCTTGTCATTTGAGTGTGTATGAGTTGTCTTTGTCAGAGGGAAGTCTGTTAGTGTATTCTGTGCTGGTGTCTGTGAGTGCTGTGATTGCACTTGGTGCTGTGCTGGTACCAGTCGGAGTGTAGCTGGGGCAGCTCAGAGCTGGCAGGGGCAACAGAATCCACTTGTGGAGCAGAATTTGAAAACTTTCACATGCGAGTACAGTTATTGAGTCTATCAAGATACTGCTTTCTTCTCTTTTTATAAGCTGTCTACCAGATGGTCTGACATTTTTAGAAGCAGTAAGTTCCCACTGAAAACGGTGGAGCCGTAGCTGGAAATCAGTTCATAGATAGTTTAATGTGAGTTCAGATATGTGAGTTTCACAGGTTTGGTCTTGATTTTCCTATATTACAACAGTAAAAGAGTCCCTTCTTGTTTTAAAATATGCTCCTAAAAAGTATTTTTACTTATTTACTCACTTCTCCCTTATGTACTGATGGCAGTTTTATGTAAAAAATTAATAAATATTTCGTAGACACTGAAATGAGTAGAAGTGATTTCTGTTTATTAAGAATTTTTTTAATACCTTCTGAGAATACTGAAGGAACAACATTGATTTCCAAACTTTCTCAGGGTTGATATCTCCTGGTCTCTGAAATATGATGTGCTGTTCTCTTGTCCCAGCAGTTCATTAAAATGAACCATCTCTCACAAATTCATTTGACAGTTTTGTTTTCTTTATGAAATATAAATTTGTAAATGCTTTTCCTTTAAAGACTAAGTATTCTTCATGAGTTCCTCTTCTTTGGTCATGTAGCCTCTCTTTGAGGGACTATTTTTTCAGTTAGTTTCTAGAACAGCTATCTTCAGGCAGTTGCTGTATTCCGAGTTAAAATTGCCTGCCAAGTGCTCTCCTGACGCATGGAGAGAATATGGTTGGTTCTCAATCACCCAGCTGTGGTACTGAATGTACCTGCCTGCATTGCAGAAGTTATACTTTTAGACAGCTAAAAGCTTCAAAGAAATTAGCATTCATAGAGCAACGTGCAAGGTAATGGCTGATGGAAAAACAGACACTGGTCCTTTGTGTAATTATTAGTAGTCAGAAATTTCCTGACATCTATCTGACTGCAATTTAACATACATGGATGAAGAAACAATGACAGAAGCAGATTGAACCATGTAATTAGGAATTCCTAAGTGCTTTTCAGATCAAGAAGTCACAATCAAGAAGAAACTTAGATTTCAGAAATGTCAGATTCCTCAAAGTTGTTTTGTGTTTAAAGAACTTAAATGAAATTTGCTGGTTGTCTGCAAAAAAAGGAATATAAGATAGCCTCATTGTTGAGGAATCTTTCTTTGTTGTTCTTTCTTTACTATGGAAAGTTTATTCTACCATGATGATTAACAGGACAATCTGAAGACAAAACAATCAGATTTAATATTTTTATTCTGAAGTTAATCACTGTGATATCCAGAAAAATATGCATGATGAAATCAGCCAACCAGTCTGTTAAGTGGACACATTAGCTTGTGCCTTTTGTAAAAGTCAGCTCTGTATCATGGCACTCCTGTATTGTTTCAGATGCCTAACCTTTTGATTCCTACACTTACTGTTTGTTGCTGGAACAGATCCAGTCAGTCTTACTGGATAGGGGATTGCCATTTCTTCAGGAAGTAGCATGAGTTGATGCTTAGGTCTGTGTATGGCATGTTAAGAGCAGCACATCTTTTGAGGGTTGTTAACATGCTTGTTAACAAGGTGTCCAGAAATTCAGCAGTTTTCTGAACAGAGACTTGAGCAGGAAAATGAAGCTCAGAGGATTCAAAGTAGCATAATAGCAGTTACACGTTTGTTATCATTTTCTACATCCAGTGTCTCCTAATCCTGCCAAATGTCCAGATCCACCTACAGTAGCTTTGTGTGGCTAAAGAGTTTGTACAGCCTTACCTCTCTTTGTCTTTTACCTCCAACTTCTCCCCAAACACCATCTGCCATGTGATGTATACATGTTGTCCACCAAGTAACAGGCAAGTGTCAGGGTGCTGGGTGGAGATAGACTGTTATTTGCTGCAGGGTAGAAGCATGAATGAGGTGGTATCAACCACATGCTAAGGGTTTTTAATACCCTTGTCAATGCTGATTTCAGGTTAGGAGATCCTCAGATAAAAACTTTAGAATATGTGTGTAGAATCTGTGTGGCCCAGGATGTGTTCCAGGTTGTTGCAGCCATTTCTTTGGGTTCTCAGATCCCAACACAGAATTATTTATGCTGCATTCTCTTGTCCAGAGAGACAGGTTCTGTGTGCATTGGTCTTGCAGACCTCTCTGAAGTATTTTAATGCATTCATTTACAGCTTCATATTTCATAAGTTACAGAAAACTAATTAGGTCCCGAATGCGCTTCAGATCCAAAGACCTGGGACAAGGGGATTCTCTCTTAAGCTAAATGTACTTGCATTTCTACATTCTCACAGAGGCTGTGACAAAAGTATATATGACTTGAGAAGAGAAGGCTCAGGGGAGACCTCATCGCTCTCTACAACTACCTGAGAGGAGGTTGTAGGCAGGTGGGGGTTGGTCTCTTCTCCCGGGCAATCAGCAGTAGGACAAGAGGGCATGGCCTTAAGCTGTGCCAGGGGAGGTTTAGGTTGGATATTAGAAAGAAATTCTTTACAGAGAGGGTAATCAGCCATTGGAATGGGCTGCCCAGGGAAGTGGTGGATTCTCCGTCCCTGGAGGTTTTTAAGATGAGGCTGGACGTGGCACTCGGTGCCATGGTCTAGCAACTGTGGTGGTAGTGGATCAAGGGTTGGACTTGATGATCTCAGAGGTCCTTTCCAACCCAGCTGATTCTATGATTCTATGACTTACCCAGTGTCTATCTAATTAATATTTTATAAATATTTGTATGTAAATATATGTAATAATATATTTATGTATAATTTATAACTAAATAATTAAATCTGTAGGCACTTTTACTACTAAAAGGAATGTCTGGAATTTGAGAAGCTATTTATTAGGCAGAGAATACAATGCGGTTGTCAATAAATTGTCGTCTTGCTGCCTCTGAAACCTCTCTTGGGTATAATTCATTTTACATTGACCAGCAAGTGACCTGCAGGTTTATTGTTTCAAAGCTTGCATGACTTTGTTTTGTCTGCTGCTTATGCTGGGCAAAGCATGAGCCTGCTGTTTTTCAAGGACACCATGCTTCTTTTTTTTTTTTTCAAACAGGAAAAAACCCCATATTTTTTTCCCTTCTTATGTTTCTCTGTGGGTTTGATTTTTTTAAACTGGTGTTCAGATAAAATTATGTTGTTCTTTTTTGGCCAGCTACATTGTTTTATCAGATTGTTTCAAGGGAGTCTGTACTCTTTGGACTTGTTGTCCCTTCTTTTTTTGAATTAAATTTTTTCATCAATAAATTGAGAAAAGATTATGAGAATATCTATGTTTGTTATGATTCATTGCGAGTTAATTACATTATGTGATAGTTCAGCTTCATTTGATAATGTGTTTATGAATATTGCTATCTTTATGATAGTACTTTCCTAATCGTTTAAATGACTGTTTTTCAGATATTATTGCCTAGAGCAAAGGCTCACTAGTTAAATCTGTTTTCATGATTTAATTATTCTAAAAGAAGAGTGAAACTAGTTATCCATTGTAGGAAGTGCAAACCATTCCTCAAGTCAAGTTTACAAACGTGTCTTTCTAGGTCCTACCCTCAACCTGTAGAGCAGGTGGATTAAGGGAAAGAAGAGGTTAGTGCAGAGGTGCTATTTGAAAAGTCTTTGTAGACTTTATGAGTCTATTTCAAAATGCAGGTTGCTTATGCAGTTTGCTATATTTTAGGAAAATATTCCCACTTTCTATTAAAAAGATCACTGAGAGGAACTTGACTAGAAAACATATATCATTATAAAATACATTTTGTTTTACTAGATCTCTTAGTAATCGTCTAGCTCAGTTTAGTTTTACATATTCTTGCTTCGAGACTTCTCTGTGCAAACTTCCTATTTCTTCAGTGTGTACCTTTACTGATTTTAAAATTGAGCATTTATTCTAAACTGGTTACCTAGGACCCTTCAAAGACATTAGCAGGAGTCAAACTATTTCATTACTGAAAACTAAACAACTGAGTTTTTTAAAGTAAATGTCTTAGTGTTAAGGGATTAAATGTAGGATGAACCCGTCTCTTTTTCATGCCTGATTCCTTCAGATAAGTGTTACCGGTTAATGATAATTGAAGTGATTTTACCCTCTTCCCTTTTCAAAATTCTAGTGTCTATCCAGTTACCAGTGAATAAAATGTTCAAATATAAATAGTTTAAAAACCGTGATGCAGATGAAAACATGAATCAAAACCTGGGTACCTTAAAAATTAAAGAGCCATTTGTCAAGTCTTCTTGGCCAGTGGGATGTTGTCCTGTGTTTTCAAACTGCAGGGCTCAGTCAGTATCAATGTACTAAAATGTGTGCATTTTATCTTCAAATAGGCTAACCGACCTCCAGCAAAGCTCAATCTGTTAACCTGCCAAGTGAAAACAAACCCAGAGGAGAAAAAATGTTTTGACCTCATATCACGTAGGTTTGTTGTTTAGGTCTTTCTACTTGCAGCTCATAGCAGAGTTTTGCATTATTTCTGTAGATGTGTCAATAATCCACTTGAACATTTTTACAGTTGTAGAATTCTTCACTTTATAAAATGCCCTTCCTACGACACTTTGACATTTCACTTATTTTAGCATAATGCAACTAACTGTACCTATTTCTTTGGAAAACCTCTTGTTTTAAAAGATGTCTTAATTCCTTTTTTATATATCATTTTGTGCTGTCTTACAATAGAGTGACTATTTTTGCCGTGACATCTCTCTTTATTTTGAAAATGTCATAGCTGATCATCTTGGAAAGTTATGATTTTTGCACAAGATCAAAAGATGTTTTTAAAACTTAAAAAAAATTAATTCTGGTGGTTGCAATGTAACAGTGACGAAAATAATAAAAACATTTTTTGGTTCTCATTACAGATAAAAAGGTGAGATAAAGAGTCTATGTGTTAAACCTGCCAAAACTGAATAATTTTGGGATGGGAATGGGATGATACAAAATTATGTAGTAGAATGTTCCCTTTGTTTTCTCACTAGGACATTTTACTGAAATATATATCTCAAATTATTTGGGGAGAAGAATATAAATGTATTCCTCATTTGTTCCCTTATCAATGCATAAAGTTCTTTTGCATTTGTAAATGTAAGCTGTGCTGCTTTTGTTAATAGACTAGAATGCATGTGTGCAATACACAGTTTCTTCATTTTTGCACAAGTAACTGGGTTTCCCTGTTTACTTCTGCACTTTCTTTCTTTGTTGATGGCCATGTCATGTTTTGCCCAATATCAGCTTGTCACAACGTTATCATACACTTGAAAAGGCACAACAGGCCTCTTGTCCTTCTCCAGATGAGTGTTTATCTTCATTTTACTGTAGAGTTTAAAAATATTCCTTGTTTTTTACAAAATGCAAACTGCTGTATCATGGCAAGATAAAGCCTCTTTATGTATCACTTTCCTTTCTGTTCTTTCATATAGCCTCACCGTCTTATTATTTTCCACGTTTGAAGCTATCTTTTAATACATTTTTGCCTGAATATTTTTCAAACTTAAGAAACATTCATTTTAGAATATCTTTTTGTCAGTAGCTTTACCTCTGTTCTTCTCATTGACAATTCTAACTCCAGCTTAGCCATTAAACTGTGTCATATCTCATTTGCTTCATAGACTTAAAATGTATTATGCTTTTTTCTTTAGTAGTACACTATGATAGCAATGCTTAGAATTACAAAAGTAGTATTAAATTGAAAATTATGAGCTTGATTTAATTGAAACAGCTTGCAGCTTATGCTGGTTGTAGTTTGGACTTTACGTCTGGCAAATTTGTTTTTCCATGTTTGTTTACTGTGGTTTTAAGAGCTCACTTGGACTCTCTAAATCTTTCTATCTTATATACACAGATAAACTCTATGTTTTACTTCTCTCCCTCTCATCAGAACATTAGGCTTGTGATTACTAAGGTTATATCTAGAACATGGAAAATTTCCTATGCTCTCCTGCTGCTTATGTGATAGAAGCACAGCAGTGAAGAAAAAAGCTTCTGTTTAAAATGCAACAAGCCACCTTGTGTAAACATGGGTCTAATCATAGATGAACTGTAGATAATAAGAGTGAAACTTGCTAAATAGACTTTTTGTCTGTCAGCACTGCAGTGATGAGACTAGGGAGCTCAGGAATCATACATCAATTAATTTTAGATTTTTAAAGAGATTTCTGCAAAATCAGTTTTTCAATAACTTTTTTTAATCAGTATGTGAATTATTTATTGTGCAGATGACAGAACATACCATTTTCAAGCAGAGGATGAACAGGAATGTCAAATGTGAGTTTCTTTGCTGATTTTATTCTTGATATTCGTGTTCTGCTGAGACTTACCTTGAATTTTAGAAGTGCCAAAACATTTAATAGCAAAATATTACTACCATTTTAGATGGACATCAGTGCTACAAAACAGCAAAGAGGAAGCTTTAAATAATGCATTCAAAGGAGATGATAACACAGGAGAAAATAATATTGTCCAGGAACTGACAAAAGAAATTATATCTGAAGTCCAAAGGATGACTGGAAATGATGTTTGTTGTGACTGTGGAGCACAAGGTGACTCAATTAAGCATATTTCTAATTGGTAAAAATTCTTTGTCTCATGAGACTATTTAAGCTAATGTTTTATGCTTTCACTTTTACTCCTTATTTCACAAAAATTATACACATGGTAGAATATGCTACAGTTTAATGGAACTACTTTAGTAAGATTGATTTGCTCTATGCTTATTGTCAGGGGGGAGAAAAGTTACTAAGAAGCTTGTTTTTGTCCCATATATTTTACCAATTGCAGCTTTTGGTTACATAAATAAGTGAACTTACATAAAATATGGTTTAATACTATAAGATTATTTTATTATTTACCTAATTTACCTAATAATACGTAAAACTGAGCAGCCATCAGAATCATGAAGCATTTTCTTAATACACCTTTTTTCTTGGGTTTTTTTAGTAATGATTGACTAAGTGAGACAGGGAATATGTCTAAAGCTGTGCTCATTTGGAAAAGAATACACCTGCACTGACTATGGTTTCCAGTGTTGGTTTTGTTGATCAATGAATTTCTACTTTAATCCTCTTTAATTTATTTTTTAAATCCTGCTGTTTCCTGTGTTCTTTTATGTTAGAGAGGCACTGCAGGGCTTAGGGGTTTTTGATGCGAAACTGTAGCTGAAATTATCAGATCTGATGCTGTCTGCACTTTATAAATCAATAGTTACTTCCAGCAATAGATATTGTATAAGACTGTGGGAAGAGTCAATCCTGCTCTCTTAAAAGGAGAAGAGTCTAAATAACAACTACCAAACCTTTATCAAATAAATAAGTTACTGAGCTGTCTGAAACTTCAGCAATTAATTATTTGTCTGGAAGATGAGGAAATGTTATAATAAAATTCAGAATACCAAGAGAAAAGACAAGCAAGTGTTACTAAAGGAGAGGGATGAGCTTTAGTATCTTTGAAATAGTTGAGTGAGAATCCATTGTAGTGTGTGCTGTACGTGTACTTCAGAATCTCTTCTGCTTCACTTAGTCTGAAGTCTATACTTGACGTACAAAACCACGCCAACCCTGTAAGCATTGTTATTTCAGTTTAAACTGCACCTGTACTCACAGTTGAGAATGTGACACTGTTATGTTAGTGGTAGAAAAATGCAATTCCTGAAAGATGTGTGAAGAATGACAAACTGGACTGGTTGAGTAGCTCCCTCGGAGAGAGATGTCCTTCACAAAAATAAAATAAATAATTTAATCTTCTTTTATCATTAAAAAACCCACTGTTTTTGTTTCCCAGTAAAGTAAATGTAAAGACATAAATTATAAAATATATAATTAATGTGCAAAAATCTTATTTTACTTAATAGTATGTTCAAAACTGTAAGTAAGCCAAACTGTAACCTAAAGAGATCGTGGAGAAAAAAAACTCCAGGCCAATTTAGTGTATAAGACGAGATAAAAAGAGCAGGTCGTTTGATCAGGCCCTCAGGCCCAGGGGAATACACACGACGTGCACCCCAGACAGTGATTCTACAATTTTATAATATGGTCTGTCCAATCCCAAAGCTATTTCACTTCTGTATGCTACATTTTCTAGAGTGAAATAATTGTCTGAATAAATTTTAATTCTGTGGGCATTTTCTGTTTCAGATCCTACCTGGCTGTCAACAAATTTGGGAATTCTAACTTGCATTGAATGCTCAGGAATCCATAGAGAACTCGGTGTTCACTATTCCAGGATGCAATCACTTACATTAGATGTGCTGGGAACATCTGAACTTTTGGTAATCAAATTGCTTTTATTAACTTAAAAATAGTACTGTAAAATACTTCTAACACAAGTATATTTTTAACACTTTATGTTGTTCGAATCCTGAAAGTTGCCTCTGGATAAACATAATTTAAGAAAGCTTAATTCAAATTTAATGGAACCTCCTGGAACATAGTGTCCTAAAGTAAACTTTTGCTTATCTTAGAATTCAAATTAGTAGAGGCTTCATATTTTTTGTGTTTTCAGGTCTTTTTACCCTTGGTTGCTCTTTATAAGAACACAGCTGTTTGACATATAAATGTGGCTAAGATTAAAAATTTAAGGACTTGCAAATACTTATCCCATTAATTATTTAGCATTATTTTTAGAAGAGAACTTTAATCCCCAAAGAAAGAAAATGTATTCAGCTTTGCTACACAAAGAAGTTACCACTTATCAGCTGCTCTGTGTGACAGTTCATAAGTGTGTTCTTACCCAGCACGAAGTATTTGCCTTTATCATATGAACTGGTGTCTTCATGGATTATTCTGCAGTTACTGGTTCAGGTACTAAATCCCAGCTGAAAATTAACATCCAAGAAGGTACCTAGTCTATTCATTATCACTGACATAGTAGCAGAACAAGGAATCAGAAATAAGAGATCCCAACTCTCGTTTTCCCTTGTCCTCCCCTTGATGTGGCTAATATGTGTGTGGTCAGTAGCTGAACATGTTTATTAAGTGAGCTGTGGATTTTTTTTTTTTTTTTTTACAGCTTGCAAAGAATATTGGTAATGCTGGGTTTAATGAGATTATGGAGTTCTGTCTGCCAGTTGATGAGACAGTCAAACCTAACCCAAGCAGTGATATGTAAGTAAAGAACCACTACTTCTGAGAAAGGCAAACGTTTAATTTAATATTGCTAAGAGGTTGTACCATTATGGTTTGGACTGGCAGGCCATGGAAGATGTGTATTGTCTTATTTATTGTCTTATAGCCAAGGAGGAAACCTTTTTTTCTGATGCTTTGCTTGTCTGTTTTATTGAGTTTTGTCTGACTGTACCTTCCCTAATAGTAAGGATTATTTTACCAACTCTCTGAATCATGGTTTGTGGGACAGAAACAAATTAGCCATGACTTGTTGGGAACTTCTAAAGACACACAAGGATAGGGATTAAAAAAACCAAAGCAAATAATTTTATCCTATTTAAACACGAAATAGAAATTGTAATAAGTTGCACATTTACCTGTAAGATACTGAACATGTAGTGTTTAGGAGCCATACCTAGGACTGAAGTCTGTAACTGTGTGGAATAAAGACAGAACATTTAACTGAATTCCTCGAAAACACTGAACAGCGATGGCAGAGATACAGCAAGGACAGCTGCCTGCTTGGCTGGATACTGCTCCATCATAAAAGAGCTAGTAAACAATGCAGAAACAAACGCAGAAAAATTGGCTTTGGATGAAGCCAATTTTACATTATGTGGACTTTTAAGCATTCTGACAAAACCAGTGTTCAACAGTGCAGTTTAAATAATTTTTGACTACTGCCATCAATAATAGTGCAGATTATTAATATTAATAATTAAAATTACTAATAATTTTACTGAATAGTAAAGCAATATAATAAGAACACTTCTAAAATTTATATTTAAAAATCATTTAGTTTGATACCTCTACATATAAAATTTGGGGCTTTTTTATTGAAATGAGAATCTGAAGACAGACACTTTTTAAAAACTACAAAGGAATACTATCAAATGCTTTATGAACAAGAGCTATCCATTGATTCAATTTGTTATTATTTGTTAGGTTCTTTTCTTTTAGCCTATTGCATAGTATCTAGGTGATAAGGTATGACTTTGTTAAATGTCTTCTGTGTAATATTGTGTACATTCCAAGAGCTGGTAAGGAGTTAGGCCTTTGGGAGGCATGCAAACTCCTGTCCAGCCGTGATGGGAAGAGGAGTAGATATGTGTTATTGGGTATCAACAGCAAAAGTGATAACTCTTATGGATTCAGGTGTGCTAAGTTTTCACCTTTTTTAGAAATGTAACTGAGAGCTCCACTACATCCTCCCTTTTACTGTTGCGGTGAAAACTTGCTTTAAAGGATGTACTTTCACTACTGCAAATTCAAATTCAAGGCCTGGATAGTCTGTACAGAGGTACAAGAAAGATTTTTTTTTTCTTTGTTTGTTTGTTTGTTTGTTTTGGGTTTTTTTGGTTTTTTGTATCCCATGCCTTCCATCTCTTTCCAGCACAACGGTACAAGTCAGGTAAACATAAACTTACAAGACAACATAAAACCAGCATTGTGAAGCTCTGATATATCTTCTGTACATAGAGCTGGGTAGTCTTGACCTCAACTACACACCAGAATTTGGAGGGGAAAATTCATGGTCTTTATATTGGATATTTGATTCATCTTCTATAACTATATTTCATACTTGATATATGAGACTGCATGGTTACATGCATATTT
This sequence comes from Chiroxiphia lanceolata, assembly GCF_009829145.1. Lineage (NCBI taxonomy): Eukaryota > Metazoa > Chordata > Aves > Passeriformes > Pipridae > Chiroxiphia > Chiroxiphia lanceolata. The sequence goes on from NC_045639.1 coordinate 101,327,770, forward strand.
TAAAAGAAAATTATCATAATGAATGAGAACTAGTCTTTCCCAGATCTTATTTCAAATGACTTGCATGTATTTATGGAAATGCTAATGTGTATCTTCTGATGAAAGTTATAGAAGTAATTCATATTCAATTTCAGGAATGCAAGGAAAGATTATATTACTGCCAAGTATATTGAGAGAAAATATGCAAGGAAAAAGCACGCTGACAATGCAGCTAAATTGCATGCTCTTTGTGAAGCAGTCAAATCAAGAGACATTCTTGGTTTAGTTCAAGTATATGCTGACGGCGTGGATCTCACAGAAAAAATACCACTGGCCAATGGCCATGTAAGTGTTGTAAATTTTATTAGTCAAATTGTTATAAATGCAATATGCATTCATTAATTAAAAATTATTTGAAAATAACATTTGAAACACTGTTCTAAATGCTTGTCCTTTTAATGATTTACTTTAGCAATAACAAAAGAAGATACTAAATAGTTTAAGCTAAAATTGGTTCCAGATACTCTTGTATTTTAAATGTATTAAAATGCTAAACGTAAAATCATTCAATAATCTGTTAGTTTTCAACCCATTTGTTTGTTTGCTTTAAAGGAACAGAAGGGATACAATAAGTCTTCACAGGTGTTTTTAATGGTAGCATGTCTGAGTATTTTGAAATTATGCATTTTAGTTGATGTAATTTATGTCTTAATAGAATTTCTGCTTCTCTGCAGATCAGAAGAAATAAATGTGTTTTTTCATTTTATTCTTAGGAGCAAGATGAAACAGCACTGCACCTTGCTGTTAGATCAGTCGATCGAACATCACTTCATATAGTTGACTTTTTAGTGCAGAACAGGTTAGTGTATGGAAACTGTATATTGACGTTGCTTTTATGTCAAGTAGTACAAATACTAAATGAATACAAACACTAAAACTGTATTTGCAAATGTAATTTTATTCTTTAAAAATCTTCGAATGAGAGCAATTTAATAATATAGGGTAGGAAACTTAAGTTTAATCAGCTTTCTTCTTCTTTCTTGTTCTCCAATAGTGGCAATCTAGATAAGCAAACCTGTAAAGGCAGCACAGCCCTGCATTACTGCTGTCTAACAGACAACGTTGAGTGCCTCAAACTGCTGCTGAGAGGGAAGGCTTCTATTGAAATAGGTAAAAGGGTAATGTGTACTTCGATTTCCGATTTGTCGCTGCTTCAGATAAGAAACAGTGAAGTCAGAATAAGTGCATTTTCTCCTCAATTGTTTATCATCAATCTGTAAACATAATCTTCATTATAAGAAGAATCAATATTGACTGTTTATTTCAAGTTTAAAATTCACTTATACATTACACTTATTTTTAAACAGATTTAGATTTTTAATTGCTGTCTTTATGTCTAGTTATATACTGCCATTTCATGGCTATCATTCATATATATATATATATATATTACTACTGCTTGTCATGGTCAGAGGGTTGATATGATTTGAACCTACATATGAAGGAAAGAGATGAGTTTTAGAGTGTTGATCTAGTACTTCACTATCTATCTGCAGGTTTGTTTTTAGTAATGGACATGTTAATAGTGACAGTGCTCATCATATATTTCTTTTCTTGCTGTAATATAGCAAATGAAGCAGGAGAGACGCCACTAGATATAGCTAAACGTTTAAAACATACTCACTGTGAAGAGTTGGTGAGTATTGTCTTTCCATGTCTGCATTTATAAGCAAAATCATGTCTGAACATTTAACAGTTTACAATTGAATAATCAGTTAATATATTCCAGATGCAATAATGGTATGCTAGAAATAGTTATATCCTTAGAAATAGTTATAGGCTTTTAAGAAGAAAACTATATTTCTCTTTAAATGCATCAGAAATGCTAAAATTCTTGGGGCCAGGGGATGATTCTGTTTGAGCTATTAGTCAGAGATCCACAAGTAAGATTGCCTCAGTAAGTTTTCAGATGACACCGGTGTTGATCTGCTGGAGGGTAAGAAGGCTCTGCAGGGGAATCTGGACAGGCTGTATTTATTTGTGTTGTATTTGGTACCACAGCTTAATTCTTTAAATTTACCTGAGTGCAGTAACTTTCCACATTACTGAAATCAAGATTCTTTCTATATGTGGGCTTTTTTTGTTTTTAAATATGCTGTTTAAAAAGAAGTACTGCACATAACATAGGTGTCAACAGTCATCTCATTTTTCCTTAGCTTACTCAAGCACTATCTGGAAGATTTAATTCTCATGTTCACGTAGAATATGAGTGGCGGTTACTCCATGAAGATCTGGATGAAAGTGATGATGATGTGGATGAAAAGCTGCAGGTTTGTATCAGCATTATTTTTCTGAACACGTACATGTGTAAGTATGATGCTCATAATTATTTCAGTAATGTTGCTTTTTACTATGGTGCTTTTTGCTTCTGCATGACATTTTATATTTCCATCACAGTATTTATGTATTTCTATATATTGTATCACCATTCAGATAATAACAGCACTGATGATGACCTTTTTGATAAAGCAGCTTGAAACTTTTAGAGATTCCATTTTCTTCCAGCTGTAAAAATTTTTAGTAATTTACAATTAGAAATCCCTTTCTGGCATGCTCTAAATTTGTATATTTGATCTATTCTTTTCCTTCACTTCCTTCATTGTTGCCAGTTGCCTTCTGCAGTTGAGTGTCTTCTTTTTGAACCATTGAGCTCCATCTGATATAGGAAGGTATCTGCTACTCAGCAATGAGGCTAAAGTAATGAAGATCCTACTTCGCTGCCCATTATTAATAGGTTTATACTGCAGGGACTTCTGAAAGGAGATTAAGGGCCATTAATCACAGACTGTAGTCTGTGACTACATTGAATGCATGGGTGAATACTGCTGTTGCTTAGGATCACATTAGAGTTTTGTTTATAACTGTCAAGCTGTTGGGCTTGTCTTGCTGGTAAAGCAATTGAATAGATTTTGTAATCTTTGCCAGAAAAGATCCCATCTGAAATTTGAGTTCTTTTAGTCCAGAGTATTTAATATAAAAGAGAGTCTAACCTAAAAGAAGGTTAAGACAATTCAACTGGTTTCTGCTGCTGTTGCACAACCTGGCTGCCTGGTCCTACCTCAGTTTTACCTCCATTCTGACACACATTTGTCCCTGTATTGAACTGCTTCAGTTTGGTGAACCAGTGAAAAGCTGAATCAACAGCACAAAACCAGAATTTTCTAGTGGTTTAGAAAGCAGAAGTGTGGGCTTAAACAAGGACAGGACAATGGAGAGGTCAGGGAATGGAGAGTGTCAGGCAGTGAGTGAGGCTGCTAAGCCAAAGTAAGGGTAGGGATTAATGTGTCTGGCTGTCATGTACAGCATTCTGATAAATCTTTGAACTATAATGCTGTGCTATAGCATGTCTAAAGGCCCTACATGATCAACCCAGAGTAAGCATTGAATATATTCAGAGGAAAATTGATTGCTTGTTAGTGATACTCTTGGTGTAAATCTATTCTGCCTAAATGCTATTACTATAAATGGTTATTTTAATTTCATACAGACAGCATGTTAGCAATGTGTTTATCTAGTACTATTTCTGAAAGCACATTTATGTTCTCTGGGCCATGGATTGTTACAGCCCATTCCTGTAGTAGCTACATGAATTTGTAACTCCAGTTATTTTAATTATGATTTGATAGCAATAATTACTATGCTTGCTCTTGAAACAGGAAGAATAATGCTAAGTGCAGATGATTGCTGTAAATCTCAAAGACAACTAATCAGATCTCATTTAATAATGTACATAGGATGAGCAATGATCCATCCAAGCTGCCAACTGAAGTAATCTCCTGAACTTGTCCAGCAATCCTAGTGAGCTAAAAAGAGTTCATGAGAACTTTTTGCTCCTAATTTGCTCTAGGCTGAGCTACAGGTATAATACCTGGATGCAGCTGAGTCTGGGTTTTGAGATCATGATCATCTATTTGGGATTTAGCACTGCTGAATTTCAGATGAAGCTTAGGATCTTCAGTTGTTTATTTAGTTTTGAAAATATTGCCAGGCATTTTGATGCAGAGAATCTTTACTTCATCTGATCTGATTATCAATATTGATTATCTATAGAAGTATAGTCCTGTGCATATAAGGATACAGTATTATCCTACAGGAATATACTAGAAATGATAATATGTTAATTGTTTTGAAATGCAGTTCACATTTAATCTTTTTCTGTTTATGTGCACAGTTACTTTGTCTTGAAGAGGACAGAATGTACGTTTTAGATTACGTATTAAAAGCAACGAAAATGCATTTTAGAAGGCATTTTTTCTTTATAGAAACTAATAACTTTCTATCAACTAATAAATAAAGTGAGTACTACTAATGTGGTAATTATGAATTCTTTTGTTATTGTGTTTAAGCAACCCAGTCCCAATCGGAGAGAGGACAGGCCTGTAAGCTTCTACCAACTTGGGTCAAACCAACTTCAGCCTAATGTAGCATCCTTGGCAAGAGATGCAGCAAATATTGCTAAGGATAAGCAAAGAGGGTTTATGCCAAGTATATTACAGAATGAAACATATGGAGCAATACTTAGTGGCAGTCCACCTCCTGTTCAGCCTGCAGTACCTGTTACAAGTAGTGCACCTCCTCTACCTCCAAGGAATATTGGCAAAGGTACTAACAGCGTAAAATACCATTGTATATTAGAGGAATGGGATCAAAACTTTTAAAAAAAAAGTTTATATTTTTAGGTTTTCTTTTACAGTTGTTTTGCACAGGTAAGTATTGGAACAGTTTACTGATGACTTCATTTTATATACTTGAAGTGAATTTGCTCAACCTATTCTGAGTGATTTTTAGTGTACCTATGAGAAAGTGCACAACAGTGTTTGAGAAAACAATACCCAAATAATCTCACTAGAGTTAAACCATTTGTTAAAAGGAGGCCTGCAATTAATTTAGTTCAACAATTTTTTTTGTTATATTTCATTTTTTCATACTTGAAGATGTTGTCAGAGTTCAGTTTAAAGATACAATTTCAATAGCATTTGTCTGCTGTGAAAATTTGCTTAAGACCTCAAAGAATGAAGAATGTATACAGAACATGAGATTATCACATTGCAGAGTCTTCTCTTAATATATGCTTCAAGGTTGTTGAAATAAAAGTGTAAGTGTCATGATGTGGAGACAACCCTAACTGGATGGCTGAAAATTTAACTACCAATTACTGGTGACACCCAGATCATTAGAACAATGTAAAATGTACGTGTCTTGTCCTGATTCAAAAGGGTTGTGTGCTTGCAAAATCTACCATTAATGCTGATGCTGTGAGTTTCATTCTTACCTTCGTATGTAATGTGTTTGACCATAGTAAAGAAGCATAGAGAAATGTGTATAGGTCCTCTTTGTACAGGTCATGTTTGGTGTTCCATTGTTTTAATACCTTTATTAATCCACCAGGTTTCATGGATGCTAAATTTATGTAAAGTTCAATTAAAGAAAAATTACCATTAAACACATGGTTTTCTATGGTGCTGTAAATCAGAATCCGTAAGAGGAGATATGATCAGGGAATGTTCCAGGCACACATGGGCTTCTGCCTTTGGGAGCACTGTGCAGAAGTCAGAATGCAAGTCTCCATACACCAGTGATTGTGTTTAAGATGGCAGATTGATCATCTATGTAGTATGAAAAGTCAGTTACTGCTCTCACAGGAATGGCTTCAGCATAGAAGTTGGGTTTAAATATATTATTTTGGGAGTAGAAAAACAGAGAAAACAGAACAGCATGGATTACTTTAAAAGGATAGCATGAGACTGGGGGAAGTTTAGTAGCATATAAAACTTAAACAAGGTGATATTCCTTTCCTCTAGCACTTTCACATGAACTCTAAACTTAATATCTCAATAATGTTTTTTTATTTGATGGAAAGCCATGTTTCCCCAACCAAACAGGAAAATTGACAGAAGGAGCTGTTAAACAAACACTTTGTTTAACTGTTAGAGTCTACCTCTGAATTAGTAATACAATTGGATAGTTAAAAAGACTTTTACCTTTTGATATTATTTTAATCGTGGCCAACCATACAATTTGACCCACTGTTTGCCCTTGATTAAATGGCACTTTTCAAAGAGTGTCGTTTTAATTTCATTCCCAACCCCAGACTTCTTGGCACCGCTATAATACAACTCATGCCAGGAAGACATGCTGCCTGCCTTAGATTATTAACTCATATTCTTTACTCTAGCAATGTATTAGCCTATTAATTTATATTCTTAGTTAAAAGCTATACTAGTATCATCAATCTTAGCTTGTTGTTGATTGGTGATGTTGTTGATGTTATACTTATGGTGTATTATTACTCCTTTATCCTCATAGCTTTAGGCACTTCTCCAAGTCTTCTGAGCCTTTTATGCTTTTCCCTGCAACCTAGTATTTATTCATACCTTACTCTGTTTCATCTTTTCTTTAAATATGATGCTCATGTGCAGAGTAGGGAGAAGTGGCATAATATGTGCAAAATATTGGCTTTTATGTGCAAAATATTGGCCTTATGAAGAAAACCTGTAGTGTGTTTTTATGAAATGAGGAGGCAGCTCTTCAGCCTAAGAATGGAGTCATTAAGAAGGCCCTGAAGAAGTCATACTTTGTAACTGTTTCACAACTAGTTACTATAGCTTCTTGCTTGGGTGAAATTCAGAATTACAGTTTTACATTGTTTCCAAGTCAAAACTGATGTTTCGCTTTGAGTGAGCAATGTGTACTAATGCTCGTTTGAGTGTGAGGTCCTTTTCTTGCAGTACCTGAGAAAATTACAGGTATCAGTCAGGGATTAAAGAAGGTAGCAAGACTTGCCTTATGTCTTCTTGTTGAGAAACCTCTGCTTTTTTTAAAGTGTTGACATATTCTAAAATAATGACTGGAGACAAATTTCACTTAGGTAAAATATTAGAAGTTTCTGGTTGAAGTCTTGCTGAGTAATTTTTACACCAGGCTGATTTCTGCTCTGGCTTTCCAGCAGGATGCAGTGGTTCCTATTGCTGATTATAGTGGTCTGGCTGCACCATTTCTAAAAGCACGGGTGTGAATATTAACACTTTGTGCTTAGGGTAAGCAATAATAATAATACAGTATTTTCCTCTCTTTTTAGTTCAGCCTTCAGTTCTTGGCAGTGGTATTCAGACAATTTCTTCATCTAATGCAATGTGGAAGACAAATTCTTTAGGAGTGGAAAGTATAAGCAGGCAGAGGTCTTCATCTGATCCACCAGCTATTCATCCCCCTGTGCCGCCATTGCGTGTAACATCTACAAGTATGTTTCCACTTTCCCCTGTTTTCCCTTCTGCTGTTTCTAATCATAGTTGGCTTATTTTTCCATTTCCACAACTCATACTTCCTCTTTTGATGACTGTAGCTTTGGCCTGTCATTCCCATCCAGTAACAAACTGTCTTCTCTGATGTTCCAGTGAGGACTGTATGGTGTAGTGCAGGGTCAGCAGGAAATACTATCTATTACTAGATCTAAAGAACTCATCACTTTATAGTTTCAATGCTGCATTTCTCACTAGTTGTAAAGGTGAGTGTTACATGTAGACCTGGGGCTATGTCTCCACGTTGTGCTTGATTCTTGCAGACCGTTGGAGTGCAAAAAGTTGTTTTAATACATTGCCAGCTGCTGTTGTGGTGGTTTCAATAGAAATTTTAATTAATTGCTAAACCTAATGTGAAGTTAGTTGTTAACAGGATTTTAAGAAAAGATGTTCCCCTAAATAAAATTTCTCTGATATTATTCATTCAGTTACTTTTCCATAAAACACAAACTGAAGACCTTGACTGAGCAAATAATATTAGCACTTTAAATATATTCTGATCTGCTGTTTTCAAGAATATGACTGACTTTGGTAAGAATTTTCTTTGCTTGTACTTTAATGGTGACTGAATTTAAGTTCTTGTGAGCTCTCTGACTTTGACTAGGTGAAGAAAAAGGTAAACCTCTTTCCAAAGAGGTCCTCCTTCCAATAGAAGGATGGCATTCTGTTAAAGGTATTGATTGCATGTTGTAAAACATTTTTCTTAAATGGGGGTAAGTCCTGGAACAGGGAGAACCTATGATGAGAACCCAAGAAACAAAATGAGAAAGAAAATGGTAAATAGAAGTTTAATTCCATTTTGTTGTCGAACTTTCCTCTATAGATGTACTTTCTCCAGCGCCACCACCTCCAGTGGCAAAGACAGCCAGCATTATAGAAGCTCTGAACCAGCAATCAAAGCAGCAACCAGCTCCTCCACAAACTAAGCCAACCCCACCACCATTACCCCCACAACCTCCAAGTAGAATCTCTCAAAGAAAGCCTATTCCTGGGTAACTGATGTCCTTTTAGTATTTAATATACTTCATCATTATTAGCAACTTATCAATTTTATGATATATAGCATACAAGTCATCTATAAAGCATGCATACTTCTGCCAGTCACATGTTCTAGAATAAAGGCAGACCCTAAGGAAGCAGATGACAAGAATTTCTATGGTAAAAACAAGACAGCCGAGAGATTTAAGACTGTATGACTTGCAGAATATCTCCAGAATGCTTAGCTGTGATGGAAATAACAAGCCACAAAGAATAATCGATTCCTAATTCTCATCTAATAAAAAAGAGATAATGGGATCTAATGTCTGATTGTGCCATTTTTTGCTCACATGCTTTATGTAAGTTCTGTTGCTTTCAGTCTTTTCACTTGTAGAGTGAAAGTAGAGAAGTAGAGAGACCTGGAACAGAAAAAGTAATTTTTAAATTTGCAAAAAACTAAGTTAGGAAGGAGAAGTGTACTGGAAAACAGGATCATATCCAAAGCATCCTTGACAAACTGGAGTGATAGTCAAGGGAGAAGAGGGGTGTCATTCAGTAAGCAACACTTAGTAGTTAAAAACAATCAACTACAGAAACAAAGCATGGAGAGCAGCAGAGTATGGCTAAGCAAAAGTCCTTTGAAGAAGGATCTATAAGGACATAGTGAATCATAAATAAAAGCAAGTCAGACAACTTGTGCTGTTGTGGAAGAGTTAAAGAGAAATGGTATTGTTTCACTATAGCCTGAAAACTATAGGAATTAATCCTCCCAATTGACTCAGTTTCAGTAGTGCCTCAGTGGGACTGCTGTGTTCAGTTTGGGGCATTACAGCAAAAGAAAGATACAGAATAGTGAGGCGGAAACCAGGGGACATCAATAAGGTAATGAGAAGTCTAGAAAATAGGATCTTTGAGAAAAGTGTAGAAGAAATAATGTTTCATTCACAAAATGGGACTAAAAGATGTAAGCAATCTTGGGCCTTTAAGTTCCTTTTCTAGCCCTTTTATTGCATATACCATACTAAGTAGAAGGAAGACACAACTTGTTGAGGCTTGCTATAATGCACATGCTAATATGGATACATAATTTTAACCAAAAACAAATTGAAAAAAACAGTGAAAGGAACTTCAGAACTTGGGAAAAGCCACAAATTGCATTAATTGCACCTATATTATTCTTCTCCCTTTTTTAAATTAAGTGCAACTTTCAATTGGCGTAATCAAAAATACAGAAGAAAAGTAGTATTTTTAAAAGCAAAATAGCTGTCACCAGAATATACTGAAGGCATGCCAAGACTTTTATAATTTGGAAAGAACTTTGTATTGTTGCATTTCAAGTTCTTGTTTGTTTCTGAAATGGATCAATTTCTCACTTTCTGCACAGGACTGAGAAGTCATCTGGCTTAACTAACAAAGGGCAGACCAGAGGACCTGGATCTCTACAACAACCTGGTAATTGTGGTTTAGAAATTAGTTCTGTTGTAATTAAGCTATCATTATAACAATCTAAGGGAGAGTGTGGGTTTGTGGTGTTTGTTTTTCTAATCTACCTTGCACGTTTAACTACAGTCAGTACCAACATTCTTCTTGATGTAGGCCCTGATGCCTATACAAGTTCTTAATACACAAGTTCTTCTTCATGAACAGAGTTATGGGCCAGTTAATGTAAATAATGGGGCCATGTAATAAGCAGAATCACAGAATGGTTGAGGCTGGGAGGGACCTCCGCAGGTCATCTGGTCTAACCCCTCTCCTCAAGCAGGACAGCAAGAGTGGATCATTCAGGACCATGCCCAGAGAGCTTTTGTGTGTCTCCAAGGACAGAGACTCCACAACCTCTCCAGGCAACCTGTGCCAGTACTGGGTCACTCTCACAGTAACATTATAAAAAATTTAGTTTGCTCTGTGGTTTGCATGTGTCATAAACAAGGTATCAGATACACATTTTAGAATAGAAAGATGTATTTCTGGTTTGAAAATCTAAACCTCATACAAGTTTCACTTTTAATTAAATTGGAAATCGGTATTGCTCTTTTCATGGTAATAAACAGAGTTTGTTATTCAGAGTTCATTATTCATTCTGCACTTTTCATTGTCCAAAGTAACTACTACTTTGGGACATTACAGTAATGTAATCTCCATAAAATCTCTGCAGTAAAGTTTGTGTAGATTCTGTGGTGGTTGTAGTGGAATTTCTCCTGCCCAGTTTTCCTTCCCACTATATATTTTATGTTAATTTATTTTTACTGTGATTCTTTTTTATTTCCTCTTGAAATATCTAAGGGGAATTAGCTAATGCAAGTGTCATCTATGTCAGGAGTCTCCTGTAAAGAATACAGCATCTTGATAATTATGGTCTTTAGTCAGAAAGAAAGGTTTTAACAGTACACAGTCTGTACTGAAGGAATGGGGAGATGATATATTTGGTTTTGCCCTCATCTATTATATAGGTTTATCTTTTTGGTAAGGAAAAGAATAGAAAATTCTATTCAGTTACTTAGAAAGAATGATTAAAAATTAAATACTTATGGAATATAAAAATATTTGTGTCCTTTAAAGAATAATTCATTTGGCTTCAAATGATACCGTTACTTTTTTTTTGAAGCATGCCTAATATTTACTTGGTTTACTTACCTTAGCAGGAGAATCTTCTTCTGTATGTGACATTCCAGGAACACAGGCTGGTTCTACAACAAATACTTTGGCACAAATCCAGCCACCAGCACCAATGCCAAGGAAATCACAAATAGTAAGTACAAAATCTGGCATTTGATTTAATTAAATCTGCATTCTGTTAAACACACTGGACATGACTGTGTATCCTATTATGGAGAAGGTGTGAGAATCATGAAACATACAGAGCCTGTATCCTGTGTTTAAGTATATGTGTGACTTGTACTAAGTATTTATGAAAATTTTGTTTTTCTTGAACTTCCTCTAAGATAGTATATGATTTTTAAATTTAAAAAAACAAACCAAACCCTCAAAAAACAAAGAGAAACCAAAGAAAAGAAGTATGGATTCCTCGTGGTGTTCAAATGTGTCCAATCCACCGAATGTATGGTTTGACTTACTGAAGATAAATAAGCTTTATGAGTTAGTCACTCGTAGGTGAGCTTGGTGAATGAGTCACTTGTAAGTAACACATAGCTTCATTCTTAATCTTTAGTGAAGTAAGTAATAAGGGAAGTCTGGTGCTTACTTTTATGATGGAAGCAGATATACTCATAGTTGTTCATGTAGGTAGATGAAACGGCTTCAGACAAGGCTAGTAGGAGTCAGGCTCAAAAGAAAAGAAACTGATTCTTGTGCAGTTGGTTCTCTTTGCATCTCTTTGTTGTGCATTCACCTGGTGACAGGAGAGAAATCTCTTGGTAAGCACATCCCCAACAGAAAGTGATTGAAGGGGAATGCCTGTATTTTTCTTCTGTATTTTTCTTCTCCACCTTCCCCAAACCTTATAGTGACTGTTAGAAAAGCGATGCTGGATTTCGATGGACTCTTGATCTGATGGTGTAGCCTTTTTGTGCTCTTACTTGCTATTTTCAATCTAGGACCATGAGTGGTAACACACATATTAGTGTTAGTACCTGTATTCTTATACTGGTGTAGGTAAAGGGATCTGTTTCCAGATGTAGTGTAGCTGTACATTATGTGTAGATAGCTAGGTTTTTCATCCTTGCTCTAATTTTCTGTTGCTTTCTTGTGCGATAGACGTAAAACATCTATATCCTTGATCATGGCAGTATTTCTCTGCAGTAAGCAAGTCACAATATAGAGTCCATACTTTCTGAGATGATGCATGTGACCAGGTCTGGGCTGTTTCATGCTTTACATTCTGTTTAGGAGTGTGGTTCAGTGGGTAAATAATAAACAGAGAGGTAGGACGTGTTCTTTCTGGCTCTGTGATGGTCTTATTAATGGGCTGTAATGAAAAGACCTACCTTCTTCAGTCCTGTCTCCCTTCATCCATTTTTCCTTAGCCACGTCCACTGAAATAGCAATTCCAGAACAGACTTCATTGTGTTTGTGTGCATAGCCTTACATGGTGGTCCTGAGTTCTTAGAACCCCTACTAGCTGGTTCTCATGCTGAAAAGCCTTGCAGACGTCTGCAGTTCATCTTGCATTAGTTGGGAGTACAACATTTTCTGGTTTCTTGCCTCCCCACTTGTTCAACCAAGTTACTGTCTGTCATGCATTAAAATAACTTTCATGTTATAGGCCATAACAAAATTAAGTGGTCTAAGTAGTATAAAGTGGAAAATCTATCCCTTTTGCTTACATTGTCTTATTTACTTTGCAAAGCTGTTGGATCCTAATCACAATTTCTCCCATGTGTGCTGGGATTCAGGTGTGAGCAGTGTGTACACATCTGTTGGTTCTGAAACAGCTGCTTACCTGATTTTCTGTATAAATTGAAGTTGTTGTAGTTTCTGTATTGTTCTTTTCTTTTTATTTTTTTTATTTTATAGGACAAAATGCTTTAATTATGAGTGAATGGGCTGTTCTGACTAGTTTCTAGGGTCAGCATCTTCACTGTTTAATATTAATTACATAGTATGAAGAACAAATATGACTTTCCAGATGTCTCTAGAGCTTCAGTGGGGTGAATTTTGTGACTGAGAAAATCACCTGGGTGACTTTCTTCTGTCACAGGACAGAGAAGTAAGGGAAAACCTGGCTCAGGGAGTGTGTGCTAGTTAAGGTGCTTTAGCTTAATCAATCTAGCTAAAGCATCTTAGCTGAGATTTAGTCAAGGGCCCCTCAGCTAAAGAGCTTTAGCTAGATCAGCCTAGCTAAAGTTCTTTGGTTAAATTGCTCCATTTAGCCTTATACTCCAGCACTTTTTGCTAAGTCTTTACCCTGCCAGAAAATCCAGAGGTCAGCCCCGATTTAGAAAATGGTTGTGGAAATGTGAGTAAAGACAAGACGAGTCTAGCTGTTTATGCACATGTAGCCAGTGGCTTATCTCCTATATAGTGCATTTACCCAATAACCTGTTTAACAGATGGAAATTCTTGATTCATCTTTTTTTTTCTTTTTTCCCCCAATATGTTATTTAGATTTTTGAAATCAGACTGTAGATACATGGGAAACTTCCCTGAAAGATTTTATTCCTCTGGGAATGAGATCTGTTTTCATTTCCTTGCCTTCTAAAGAACAAGAAATACCTGTAGTTACTGCACTTTGAAGTTGCCATTTTATCACCCTTGTACTGATGTGAAGCTTTTTCCTTTTGATTTAAAAGGTGGTTGTGGTTCAGACTGTCGCTTGTCTGAGAGGGAATGTCTCCAAAATTGCTGTGCTGCCATACCAGGCTGACAGTTCACAGGGGTGAGAGAGCCTCAGGGTGTGCCTGCCCTGGACAGGCCAGGCTTTAGAATACAAATGGATACTTACAGAACAGCATAACCATCATTCTGCCTCCCTCCTTCCCCATCCACATTCCCCATTTTTTTTTCTGCATGGTGCTCAACTCTAACAAAGTAGCACATTAAGAACCTGTTAGGCAATACTGTCCACAGCAGAGCATTTTGCTGGTAGAGAATTGTGAATGGAATCTCTTCTCCCTCTACAAGCTTCCTGCTCCATGGCTGACCTAACTAGGGTGTGGGACCAGTCCCTGGGGGGCTCCAGGATGGTGATGAAACCATCTTTTCCTTATCCCATCTGGAGTTCCTGTCCCAAACACTCACTGTATTAACAGCCATCTGTGACCTAAATGGCACTTACAGCTCTGCTCTGACATCTTAGAGTGGAAAGGACCAATTTTTAATCCCTATGCCTGGGAAAAGGGTAGGCTCATGGTAGAAAGCTTACAGCCTGCTTCCAGGTCCTGTGTCTCTTCACCTGTGCTGGGTTGTTTTGCATGGAAAACTGTGTAGGCAGCATTATTGTTGGTCTGCAACAAAGGATGAGGAGGCTGAAAACAAACACAACAGCCAACTGTCCTGATCACCCCATCTTCTGAACGAAACTGTGCTCACTGCAGTGATGTAGAGCTCTGAAGACAGGTTTGGGTGAGCCAAAATGGAAGATTTCTAAGGGAAACCTGGCCCATGTTGTTGGCACAGTGGTTCCAAAAAGCTTTGGGTGCTGCTAAATTCAGCCTGAAGCATGAGCACTCAGCAAAAAAGATGTAGCTGAACTCTAAACTGTGAAAAATAATGGTTGGAAGCAGTTCTGAAACTTTAAATCAACTCCAAGTCTGCTATGTCTCTTCTCTGCTGTATTATTTAAATTTATTTTTTTCATTTCAGTCAAAAACTAAACCCAAGAGAGTAAAGGCAATTTACAACTGTGTAGCAGATAACCCAGATGAGCTAACTTTTTCAGAGGGAGATATTATTGTAGTTGATGGTGAAGAAGATCAGGAGTGGTGGGTGAGTATTTTGCATTTTATGTCAACACACTTTGAAAGAAAGAAATGAAATCTAGAGGTTGACAGTGACTTCAGAAGACCACATGCTGGGTTTTGAAATAAAAAGAAATGCTTCATCTCATGGAAACCTGATTGCAGAAAGTAATTTAGTTCAAAAAAGTCAAACTTCAGACAAACTTCTAGCTTTTCTCATTCAGAAAAAAAAAATCTAATTAATAGGGTACACAATATATGGGGGACATGGTCTGCGTGATCCAGAAAATTTTTGGAGCGGTGTCAGCAATTTAAGAATCTGCTGCTATTACAGATGCTGTATGGTGGGCCTCAGAAGAGAGCTTTGTATTGTCCTGATTCTTCAGCTGAATGAGACTATTTGAGCAGGGAAACCATCTCAGCTGTTTACATTCCAGAGTCTCATCTGCTGAAGCAAAATCTTGGAAAATTATTGTGCATGAAAACACTTGCCCATATCTGTTAGCTAGCAAAGAACAGAGCTTCAGATTGCATCTAGATTGACAATAATGCTGTAAAAACACAAATAGATTCATGTGAAACCCAAAACTGCTGAAGTTTGATACATCCCTTTACCTTGCAGTGATTAAAGAAGCAGCTTAACAGAGGCTGAATATGAGCTGCCAGGCATTACAGATTGCACTGAAATGATGCAGCAGTGGAGGACTGAATTTTCCTATTCTCAAAAATACCACTAGTGCAGAAAAGACATAGGGAGAGGCTTGTTGTGTTACAGGCAGGAAGTTCACTGATATTTATTTTGATAATACTGAAATATCATTTTGAGATTTAACTTGAAAAATATCTGGACTCTTTCAGATTGGTCATATTGATGGAGATCCCAGTCGGAAAGGAGCTTTCCCTGTATCATTTGTGCACTTTATTGTTGACTAAATTGCTACTGATAAGCGGAGACATTTCTCATTTCCAGCAGTCACAGAAATAAGTTTTGTTCTATTTCATTTCACCTACCTATCTGCAGACACCTTGCCAGAGCACTGCCCAAGTTCTAGGTACTGTAGTTTACTTTTTTATTGCCATCATTCTGATTTGGGGACTTTTTTAAAACTTTTTTCTATGTGAAAACTTCACATAAGCAGTTTACACTTTAAAAAAAAAAATAACTCTTCCTATATTTTTCAAGGTGAACTGAAAAGCTTTAACAATCAAAGTCCTTGTGTTTGAATATCACAACATAATGAATGTTCTTATCAATCAATTACTGTAATTTTATTCTACCTTTTGTAACATGACAGTACTACAGTTCAGTGTTGCTTCCCCAGTCAAAGAAATTGTGTGTGCATCTAACAGGGCAGTGAATTTATCCAACTCTTCAAACACCATTTGAAGTGTTGGAAGCAAAACATGCAAGCTGCTGTGTAGTTCTGAATTGGACTCATTCAGCATCTTGCCATACTGGCTGTCATCCAGGATGTCAACAGTTGCAGAAGAAATTATTTTAATCGTGTGTCTTTGGCCAGGTAAAAGTGAAAAAGTATTTCAGTTTACCACAGGACAAACTTCTTTCTTTCAGAATGGATGTAGATATTTGCTTAAAGTTATCTGAAATCTGTTAGTCGTTGAACTTTCTAGTTCTAATTTTGTGAGCTTGAGACTGTTTTGTTTTTCTATGCTGCACGTGTGTAGAACCTGTTTTTTGAATGTTCTTTATGTATGTTTCATCCATTTTGGTCATTTAATGTGACTACTGCTGGTTAACTAAACTATGGCAATATTAATGAGTTACTACATTAACTCAAGGATTTGAAAACTGCATTTCCTGAAATGTACTTAACTATGATGATGGATTGCAGAGCATTTCTTACACTTGTCTCGTTGTAGCGTTTAGACTTTGTTTTTAAATTCTTGAATTTTCCTTTAGTCATCCAGCAATGTGTTCACAGGGAGAACAGATTTGGTGGAACAATTAGGTAATTATCCTTGGTCAATAAGGTATCTGACACCTCACAAGTACACTACGTTATGTTCTGGTTTATAAAATTTGTGTGCCACTACCTTGCAAACAATGATAGTTTGCAACTCACTCTGTATTTATATAGTATACCCACATATATGGTAGCTACACTGTTGTTAAATTTGTTTTACTGATTCGTGAACAAAGGCTAGGCCATGGATAGTTCCCAGTTGGTTGATGGAATATAAAACACCAATGCAAATCTGACGTCATTTTGATGTTTGTATATTGTGAAATTGTACCAGGTTTTGCTTATGCTACAGGAAACTGAGGCATAGGATACAAAAAATCAATGTCTAGGTCACATTGGCTTTGATCACGTTTCGTGAATATCGTATCTCTAGATTTATCAAGAGAACTTTGAATTTCTGGCAAATGGTGCTTAAATTGGCCCCTTCATATGCAATGGAAAACAGGCCACCACCACCATATATGCTTATTTGGAGAAAAATCACATTGCAAAGGTGCTGGAAGAGCAACACTGATCTCACCTTGTGCCACCTTTCCTGAATGGTACCGTGGCTTGATGCCTCTCAGGCGTGTGGGTACAGCCACGTAGATGTTTAACTTTCACTTCCTAGATGCTGTTGCTGCAGTATAAATGGGGAACAAACTGGAATGTTTCAAGATATTTTTATTGCAAGTCAAAGCAAATTAGTCCGTATTTTCAAAGTTCCCAGTAAAATGATAGAGTAATAGTTTAGCACTACGGTTTTATTCACTTACTGATATGTTCAGTTTGCAACACTATTTTGTATGTTTCTATCCCTGATAGAGTCTAGAGAGTAAATGGGCATATTATTTTGCACAGATCTCCTAATGTACAGTATTTTTAACACAGAATCTTATAGTGTATGTAACAATTCGTAAAGTTGAAAAATTATGCAAATTTTCCTTGAGTTCTGCTAGAAGAGGAATACACAAAAATGCCACAACTGGTCACTTAGAAACTAGGAAACTTTTAGACTACAACTTAATAGCACTACCAGTGCAGACAGATAAAATCCTGAGGACCAATAAAGAGCAGCTAAGCAAAATTTATCCCTTGATTTCACATGTTTCTCAAAGTTTTCTCCTCTGGCAGAGAAAAAAAGAAATTCTAGAGCCTGTAGATATCTATTTATAATATAAAATCAAGAATTTTAAGTCCAAAATTTTGGCATATTTCATACAACTTTTCAAATCTGATTAAAATAATGACTCAAAAACCTGTTAATAGACAGACTATTAGGTTACTGTGTTAACTGTTTAAAAAGGAGCAAGTGACACTTAAAATGCAGCTTAGAATGCTATGAGATGTATAATATTCAATTCTGTTGTTTTTATTTTGTTTAGTTGCAGAGCAACTGTATATATTGTATAACCTAAAATCAACTCTTATTTTCAATGTCCTGGATGCAGTGATTTATAATTAGAGCATGATTAATAAATTTTACTCTTGTCAACCAGTCAAATGTCTGGAAAAATAAAACTACTTTTAAAATCTTTGTCTGCTTCTCTTCTGTTCCTTTGCATTGCTTAGGCAATACTGTTCTTTTTAATGTGTAAAAATGATAATTACTAATAACTAGCACATGAGGAAAAAAAAGTACATCTTGTGGACTTTAGCTGAACATAGAAACTGTGTAGATGACTCACCTATGATTAAAGGTGTAAAGCACCAGATGACTCCCTTTTACACTTTGCTTTTCTTTTGTTCTGATATCTTGGTTAAGCAGAACCCAAGCCTGTATTAATAAATTGTTTCTCAGACAAGGAGATAGAAGTAAGTGTCAGTTTTATTTTACATTTCTACAATATTGACTAATATACAAAACACAGTTTAGGAAAAAAAAAATCATGTTAAATATAAAATTCTTGTCCTGGAACCTGAAGATGGAGTAATTTCTTCAAGTCATGTTTGAGGAATGACAGAGTACCATGTGCAAGGTTGTGTGGCTCTTTGCACAGCAAGTCTGTCTTAGGATTGTGTGGCTGCAGCCAGTCTGTGGTATCACAAAGGCCTCTTGTATTACACACTCACGTGCTGCCCAAGAAAATCAGGACTTCTCTGACATTAAAACTGAATCGAAGGCTGTAGATAACACTTTGCAAATGGCTTGTGCTTGTTCCTAAAAAACCCAAACACATGTGTTAATGCTTTCTGAAGAACTTCTCAGAACTCATTTAAAGCAGAATGTGGCCTTTACCCTTCTTTTGGCAGACATGCAAAATGGAGTAGCACAAGTGAGACCTGATTGCATTTCTGTGGCCTGCACTGACACGGGGAAGCTGTTTTAAAGGAGCTCCTTTGAAACAAAGTTTTTGGCTGTCATCAGAGCACGGCACCAGCATTCAGAACATCACTTCTTGTGTTCCTCCAGTGCTACCAGCTGAGGGTCTGTGTCATTGGAGCATCCTGACAATGGGTTCTCCTGCTCTTAAGAAGGGATCACCTCCCTTGCTTACAAATATGACTGCATGCTCTACTGCCAAAATTATTGCTTGATCCCTCCCTGCTCTGTCCCATCTTAAGAGCTATTTCTTTTTGAAAATACAAGTGGAGGACTGTCCTCAGCAGCTACCATAGCACTCTTTAGATTGCAAATTTAGACTGAAAAGAGCTTTCTTGGGTGTGTACATTCGCTGGCAATTTTAGGGAATGTAGGTGTTTTCCTCAAAGCTGATCAAATGCAGGGCTGTTCTCCCTCCTCAGCCAGTGCATTTATATTCTTTTTTTTTCAATTGAGCAATCCTCCTTCTGCTAAAAGCCTTCACAAAGGCCTTAGGTTTTAGAATCTCCCTTTACAATCAAAATTAAAAACTGTAAGCATAAACTCTTACCAGACTATTGCACTGATATACCCAGAGGCTGCATTCTTCAGAGGCTGCATCTGTTGTCTTCAAAGCCAGTAAACTTTTTCCTGCTCCCAGACCATCATCATAGCAGACCATCCGTACAATTAAATAGAGAGCATGCCTGTGTAACACGTCCTGAAACCACGTAGCAAATAAAAGTTACTCTGGAACAGTGCAACAGCTGTTTCAGTTTTCCACCTCTTTTTATCTTCCTTACAAAAGAATACTTCAGATTTACTTACAGGAGAAAAATATTCCTTAGTAATTTTTTTTTTTTAAATTGAGAGCTTTAAGATTTTAAAAAGTGGCAGCTTAACACAACTTTAGCTTATATTTTTGCTTCTATTTTAGAATTGCATTCCTATGTGGACTGTGAAGACAAGCTAAGAGAGTTTCAGTTGTTCAGCCTAGAGAAGAGAAGGCTCTTGGGAAGACCTTAATGCACCTTCCAGTACCCGAAAGGGCTACAAGAAAGCTGGAGAGGGACTTTTTATGGGGCATGGAGTGACAGGACAAAAGGGAACGGCTTTAAGCTGAAAGAGAGTAGGTTTAGAATGAACTGGCACAGGTTGCTGAGAGAAGTGGTGGATAACCTATCCCTGGTGTGTTCAAAGTCAGGTTGGATGGCAGCTTGGTTTAGTGGGAGGTGTCCCTGCCCATGACAGGGAGATGGAACTACATGATCTTAAAGACCCCTCCCAACCCAAACCACCCTATGATTCTATGACTACGTTCCTGTCCATACTATGAAAGCACACATTCACTTCCCACCTACTCTCATTCGCCCTCTGCGACAGGGGGGACACTCTGTACCTCTGGCACAGATGTAAATTAAAACAACTTCTTACTTTTCCAGACAATCCCTTGTCTCAGTTCCGTACACACAAGAAACTTTTCCCAGAAGAGGGTATAGACAAGATCAGTTGCTTTGGGAGGTAGTAGCCATGTGGCTGTAGCCAGGCTGTTTGTGGCCTGAGCCACAGGATATGTCCTGATTGTTCCACAGACCTTGTCTGGGACAATTCCACTCTCCACCACAGCTGCAGGGTTTCACTATAGTCCCAACACTTCTTATTTTGGCCCTTCCAAAAAGGGGTTGGTTTAAGTCATCCAGTACAAGGTCTCTGCAGACCTACCCTACACAAAGCCTTTTTTCTCCAGCCATCCTACCCTCTGATCATACTCATCTGGTTTATTCCAGTCATACCATCTCCAGGGCCTTAGGAATTCAAGACAGCTCTGTTTTCATGTACAAGGCATTGGACACCTTGGCCCTGCCAGTAGCTGAAGGGTCCTTGATACAGAAGCTGTAAAAATGGATAGTGAGCTGCTGCCTGCCACGAAACCTTCCAGGGAGAGCCCTCTACCAGAGCTCTTAAAGGTCACCTTGCTGAAAAACATCTCCCTCCCTGACGCTTACTCGGCAGTTGCTCACAACTGCTCACACCATCACCAACTATCACACCACTCCCAGGGCAGCTGGAGCCCATGTGTAACTTACTGGATCAACCCTCTAGTCTCTGTATGAAAGATGCCAAGATTGTTCACCAAATTACTAGTAGCTTTCAAGAGTTACTTCCCTGGAACTTGCTACAGTGCTAACATGCATGTGCATTATCACCAGGAGAGGGAGGATGATATTATTTAAAGTACACAGTCTCCTTGTAAATTAATTTCCTCCCCTCCTTTCAATATTTTGGAACTCTAAGAAAAGAGTTTGGTGAACTAACACAGTAAAGGACAAATTAAATGTCAACAGTGACACAGATGCAAAAAGCCAGAATTTGGGACACAGAATGCAATGCAATAAAACTCCAGTGCAAGCTAGCTTAACCACAGGCTTTATCAGCATGTCCATGCTTTCAGCTTGAAGACAGAAAAATTATGGATGACAGTCTTAAAATTACCTACTTGATCTTTATCAAAGCACAAAGGAATTTAAGTAATAGTGTAACCTGTGTTTTAATGAGAATTAAGATTTTAGAAGTACAGCAAAAACAGAACACAAAAAAAATTCAAAGTCTGAGTAACAACTACTACCCTTCCTCCCAGGCATTAGAAACAAGTGCTTTTTTCTGAAGGGACCAGAGTAAACTTTTTGGCTCCCTTCAGAGCATTCAGCTCTTGAGCAATGCTATTCTCTGTCCTCATACTCAAGGCTTTTATGGACAGGCACTGTTGGGTTGTTGATGGGTCATGACTTCATAAGGCCAAGTATTTATGGTATCTGGGGCTCTGAGGGCAACCAGAAGGAAACCACATGGCTGCAATACAAAGCTACACAACGGCAACTGGAGGGCCCTGGGGAAGAGACCGGATTTTTATTTATAGCAAAAAAGCTACTTGAAGTGCACTAGAAGTAGAAAATGATGCAAACAAAAAGTAGGCTTGATCAATAAAGTGGAATCATGAGGCTTTAATGCTGGAGTGAACTCACACTCTTGGATCAGGAATGCAAGGCTGGAACTTTGAAAAGGTGGGCAATTCAGGTACTTAAAAAAACCCCATCTCCACAGTAACACCAACAGGAACTGCAAGCTGAGGGACCATTGGTCTTGGCCACCACAGTCACACTACTTTTCCCCATTAGAGAATGGCAAGAAAGCCACAGGGAAAGGAAGATATGCCCAAAGAGCATATAGGCTTGCTTGCCTTTCTTCTGGTGCTCTATCTCAAAAGGAATGGCTTTTTGTCATAAATCCAACCACGAAAACACAGAGCCCCGTGGAGATATGACATGAAGCAGTGCTACTGTGAGAGCTTGTTTGTTTGACTTTTGCTTAAAGCCAGAAATGACATTTTAATCACACAGATCATCCATCAGAGAAATAAATGAAAGCACTTCTCAACTCTCATCAGAAAGACAAGTTTGTGCGAAGCACTTACATACTGATCAGATGTTGAAACTTTAATGCCGTATTTGGAAACTCCCATAATAAACTCCTCTTCACCTGGAACAAAAGGTAACTTTCCATCTTGCTTTGGAGGGAAACAAACAAAAGCCTTTAGTGCAGACAGAAGAACATGAACAATGAAGATACATAACAAAAATGTGTTTATGTGTACTTGGGTCCACTGAGGCAGCAACACCACAAACCCTGCTCAGATTCTGCTGTGTGGGGTCTGCCTGCCACTCACGGCCTCATCCGGTCTCTTAACAGCACGTGAAATATATTCAGGGGAGACTGAACATAAGGAAGCATTTCTTTATTGAGAGGGTGACCAAACACTGGAACAGGCCACCTAGAGAAGTGGTTGATGCCCCAAGCCTGTCAGTGTTTAAGAGGCATTTGGACAATACCCTTAACAATATGTTTAACTGTTGGTCAGCCCTGAAGTGGTTGGGCAGTTGGGCTGATGATCACTGTGGGTCCCTTCCATCTGAAACACTCTATTCTGTTCTGTTCTACTCTAAATATTACATGCTTCAAGAAAGTAATTTATCATCTCATGGGAGAGTTTGGCCCTGTGGTCAAATCAGATTGGCTGAAAAATCATGCCTGGTCTATCATGCTGCAGTGACCTGAGGTGATCCATGTTCCACACTGGCAGCACTTTCATTACTTGGCTGTAAAAATAGTCTTAGCATGTATTCAGATTCTTGAAATGTCAAGTTGCTGTATGATGAGCAGATATTCTGTGCTTTTAAAGACACAAACAATCAGCTACCTAATGAGAACAACCAGTTGTGGCTTTTAGCACAAAAAGTAAGTGCAAGCAACCACAGTTTGGCAAGGATGACCCAAATATTATTCAGGTTCTTTGGTCACAGGTCTATGAGTGATTCTAAGCAGAAACTTGACGTTTTCCTCTGTGGGAAAACTTATACAGTTCTGAGGAAATCTGGAGGAGATATTCTTTCCCAGATACTAATTCTAACAGTGCTGGAGGCAATGTAACAACTTTCAGCTGGGATATTTTTCATAAGGACTCATGGTTTTTTTGGGTGCATCTTTCCAATTACTCAACACGACGGAACTAAGTGTGATGGCTTTTGAGATTCATAGCTTAATGCTTTTTTTAAAATGTGCTACTTTATTCAAGTAAGTCTAAAATTTACAAAGAAAGACAGATTATGTGATAATATGAAAGGAACACACCTAAGCTTAAGATGTTCTGACTTCATTGGTACTGTCTTTTGTAACTCACTTACCTGTGCAACATCTATGTAATTTATCAAGTCCAATGGCCCCTCAAGACTTTTGCTCTCATTATATTTCAATTTTTCAATGGCACCAACATATTTAACTCTGAATTCTGCACACGTATCAGAATTACTATTGCTTTGTCCTGCAACAAAATAAAACAAAGACATTCTGAAGACTTCCAGAATCGTAATGCTGTTTTAAGTGGTGTTAACAGGGCTATCTTATTATACTCCCTAATTTTACAGACTTTCATCAAACACTTATCACTCCTCTTTAATGAACTGCTTTGGGCTGATTCGGAACAGCCCCTGGTAAAAGCAGCAGTTTCATATGAATCCAAGATACATCATTGTTTATACCAATTCAAATTTGGAGTTAACAACCTTGAATCAGAAAACATAGAAAAGATGGTTCTAATTTTCTATATCTATTTGTTTTAAATTAACTGTGTGGCCCAACAGTGATACACTGTGATCTGGTGAGCAAGAATAAGTAAACCCAAATCTTATTTCCATTATCTCAGTGCAAATGTAAACTTGGAAAAGCAGGGAACAGCATCCAAAAAGCTATACCTGATTTATGCTGGTAACAGACCAGTAACACAATTAAGTTTTTCTCACTCAGACACTTTATTTCAAAAACAGTGACTTAATCCTCGATGAATCATTAATAATACTTTAGAGGCCTAGGGCTACGCATGCATTAGTCACCAGGCTATCTAACACATTCACTTACTACTACTGAAAATACCTATTTTTCACCTTTTCTGTTTTCTGCTGTTTTATATGAATGCACATAAAGTTAATCCTGCTCCATCCATATCTGCTCAAGCTCTGATAACATACCTGAACTTTTTGTGGAGTCTGTATCTAGACTGGCCACAGTACTAGACCTGGAAAGTCCCCCGAGACTGGAATCTACAGACTAAGAAAAATAACCATCATCATCAGGAAGTTACTGAGAATGTATTAGCAATTCACTTCTAGATGTCCTTCCTAAACTCTTTTATTTTAAATAAACTTGTGTTTATGCTCTAATTACTTCAGCAGCACTGTAAAATGGGGAGGAAAAAACAATACCACCTGTTTCTTTCCTGAAGTTACCTTTCTGCCTCAATGCAGATTAGACTGATATAAATTCAGCAGGAACCCTTAAAAGTCCACAGATATTTTGAAAGGAGGAGGAAAAGAGAAAATGAACCTTAAGGTTATGTCCACAGTTTTCTGGTACTGTATCTTAACTTTAGGAAATTAACAATTACATGTTTTTTACAATGTTTGAAATAACACAGCAGTGCAAGGGAAGTGAAACAGCGCCTTGGAAAATCCAGAATATTCTACTGATCATTGCAAAACCTACCAGACAAAATAGACACATTATTCAAAATGAATCCTTTTTAGAGTTACTAAGAAACCAACTAGTATTGAAGAATAAACTCATTCTTGGTACCTAGCACCATGCACCTTCTTTAAAGACAAGCTTTAAGAAGAAATTTTTCCTCCAAACCTTACTATGTGCTGCCAGATAATCTTGTGCTTGTGTGTTTCACCATGGAAGCAACTGAGCATTCATCTCAGAATACAGGGGCTTTATAATGGATAGGTGTTTTTAACTCTCATAACACAATCTGAGGACCAGAAGTAGAAAGTTCTCCCTGTGGAACCTGGCATTTTATGGAAATCACATCCTACCAAAGGTGCTTCACAAAGACAGAATACACCACATTCAGCTTACCTTGCTTTTGGTGCTGATTTCACTGCTTTGTGAGCTGCTGCTACTGTGTCGCTTTTTTCCTTTTCTAAACATCTTTTCATAATTGGATCAAGGAAGATCTTCTAGGTAGGAAAAATAAAAATTAAAGCTTGTCATATCATCTAGGGAAGGAGTTCCTGGCAAACACCAGTGACTGTGTCCAAAGGGACAAAAAATGGACAGTTGTAAAGGACTCTTGGAATGGGTGTAGGAATGTTCCTCTGGTGCTCTTCATGTGTGGCTGGAGAAAGTTCCTCAAGCTCTCTGCTAAAACTTCCCTAACCTTCTCCATCATCAAGAAAATGCTACTACCTAGTTTAAAGACTGTTGCAAAGGTCAGTTTCTAATGCATATATAGATTTAGTTTGAGAAACGAGACAAAATTTAAAAATTATATTCCCATCTAAATGCATTAGATGATTTTGTGACTACCATCTAAGTGCCCTACAAAGTGTATCCAATGCAATCCCTGCTCCAATGACTATGCTTTCATCTAAAACAAAGAAACGAAAAACCCTCCAAAACCAACCAACCAAAAAACAACCCTCTCCAGAAAGCTCCTAAAAAAACCCCAACCCAAAACTATTTCCGAAGAACTACTGATTGGAATACTTGTAGGAGCTGCCATTACTACTTAACATATTCCTGAAAATTAAAGCAAAATGCATATTACATTTACTGCCTTCGAAATGAGTTGCTGGGCGTTCTGTGAGCATTCCAGAAGCATTTTCCCTGTATCTGCTCTATTACTTCAACTGCTCCACTTAACATTTGGCCGGCCAGGGTCAACCAGCAGGATGGTGGCTCCCAGTCAAGGACTGCTGAAACCCTATTTCTCAGCTTCAGGGACGAATATTTTAATTACAAAACTTCAAAAACTTTGAGCAGGCGGAAGAGGACAAAGGAAGACAGCTCACACTGCGGAAAATAATGGAAGACGCACAAGAGGGAGCTTAGATGTGCGGTGCAGTGATGGATTACAGTCCCCAGACCGCTCCTGTGTCCCTCTTTAAGCGAACATTTCGTCCCTGGCAGACTAAAAGCCGCTCTCAGCAACAAGTGGCGCGCAATTCCCCGCGGTACCCGGCACGCCCGCATCCCCCCGGGCTGCTCCAGCCTCCAGCGAGGATCTGGCAGCCCCTCCTTCACAGCAGCTGCTGCCGCCACAAAAGCAAATCTGCCGACTCTGCCTGCACTCTCCGCGAAAGGCACAACTCAAAGGCACAAAGGCTTAACATGCCCTTCTTCACAAGCGATGTTAAGGCATCAGGCGATGAGGGATCTCTCAGCAGCTCCTGGCTGAGCACACGGGTCTCCCGCGGTGCATCTTCGCCACTGCGGGTGCAGGAAGCAGCCCGGAGCACCCGGGCAGGGCAGCACCGCATCCCGCCCCTGCTGTTCCCCCCGCTTCTCCCTCTGTTCCTGGCGATACCCCGATACTGACGGAGCGCTCACCCCGCTCCCTCAGCCCCCGTCCCGACGCCGCTGCTCCCCGGGAGCGCCGGGCCCCGCTCGCCGCCCGCTCCCGATCCCGTTCCGGGTCGCGCGGGGCGGGCGCAGGCGCGGGCGGGGAGCGGGAAGCGGAAGGCGGGCGGGGATCGGCACCATGTCGGCCAAGCGCAAAGCCGAGGCGCTGATCCCGGCCGAGGAGAGCGACCAGCTGCTCATCCGGCCCCTGTGAGCGCCGGGACCCGCGCCTGGGAACGGGGGGCCGGGGGGGGCCGGGGACCGGGGGGGTCTGGGGATGCAGCAGCGTTGGAAGTTGCTTTTCTTTCCCCGCTAAAATGTCACTGCAGTCTGAGGGTGTTTCTGTTGTCTTCTGAACAGCTAAGATGCTACTTCAGGCTTATTCAGCCCGAGGTGGTTTGTTATTCAAATAAGCTTTCCATGCGTTGTGCGTGTCAGTAGCTTGAGACCCGAGTGCTCAAACGTGCGGTAAAAACCCCGAAGAGACCAAAATAATTTCCTCGAACAGATTCTTTTTATTTCTACTACGTTGCATAGGGTCTCATACCCATAAATATAACCATAGGGTCTCATATCCAGAATATGACTATAAGATAAATGTAACTTCAGTTACTTTATATATCTGAGCTTAAAAGGACTGTGCGGTTGTTATTTCTAAACAGAAAAATAATCCCAGTGAAGGCATCCGGTGTGCAAGTTACGTATATCTGCTGTGGGTTGTTTTAATTCTCATTGACTCTGATATCCTTTTGCAGAGGTGCTGGCCAAGAAGTAGGAAGGTCATGCATTATTCTGGAGTTTAAAGGAAGAAAAATAATGGTAATTATTACATGAATATATTTGTACGACCTCTCATTGCGGTACTTCAGATCACAAAAAGATGTTACAGGTTTAATTCTCCACACTGAAATCAGATCACAGAGGCTGTCCTGTAAAATAAATCCATATCCCCAAACAGAACGTATGTGTCTGAAGTGCAGGTTCTAAAATTTTCACATTCCAGGGATTAGTGGAACATAATGTTTACCAACAGTTATGTGTAAACACTCACATATAAACACATAGGTGTTTCTCTTCACCATTTCCAGTGATATTCTCAGCTGATGACTGAAATAAGCTCTGTGTAGTCAGATGCCGTTGAAGTGTGGATGAAGGCTTGCATGGGTACAAAATTGTGAACAAAGTTTCCCAGTGGAGAGAAGTCATTTAGACAGAAGCCCAGCGTGATGATGTGGACCTGCTGAGCCAGTCCAGAGGAGGCCATGAAGATGGTCAGAGGGCTGGAGCGCCTCTCCTTTGGGGGGAACGCTGGGAGTTGGGACTGTTCTCCTGGAGAAGGGAGGGCTCTGGGGAGACCTTAGAGGAGCCTACAAAAAGCTGGGGAGAGACTTATTACAAGGGCCTGTAGTGACAGGATAAGGGGGGGTGGTTTTAATGTTAAAGAGGAGAGATTTAGACTCGATGTTGCGAAGAAGTTCTTCACTGTGAGGGTGGTGAGGCGCGGGAACAGGTTGTCCAGAAAAGCTGTGGACGCGCCATCCCTGGAATTGTTCAGGGCCAGGTTGGATGGAGCAACCTTTTCTGGTGGAAGGTTTCCCTGTCCATGGTAGGGGGGTTGGAACGAGATGATCTTTGAGGTCCCTCACAAGCCAAACCATTCTATATGAAATTCAATGCTAAAAGCAGTGTTTAATTAAAAAACCACTCTTTTTTGCATGATGCTAAAAGTTACCAGTCCCTAATAAATATATCTTAGACCAAAATGGAAGAGGGCTTTTTATATGTTCTGTTAGAAGCTATAACTTACTTTCATTTTTCAGCTTGATTGTGGAATCCATCCTGGGCTGGAAGGAATGGATGCTCTTCCTTACATTGATTTGATAGATCCTGCTGAGATCGATCTGCTCCTCATTAGTCAGTAAGTTGCACCTAGAAAACCAAATAACTGAGGTCATGGTCTGAGCTGTGTTCACTTCTAGGTTATTAAGAGAGGCTGAAAATAGGTGTTATATAGATGATATTGCAAAATGTTAGTTTCCAGCTTATTTTAAAAAAAGTCTGAAGGATCTTCACTTAGGATTAAGGACTGAACGTTGAGGATGTTCATTCACTTTTGACATTACAACTCTCTTCTGAGTTTGCTCGGATTTTTGACTCTTTTTAATAACCTGACCTGCTTTAACATCATTGTGATGGCTTCTCGAGTGAGTTATCTACACAAAGGCTGCTGAAAAGCATTGGATGTGGTTTTGCTCTATCGGCTTTGAATGAAAAAGTTTCTTGGAGACTTACACAAGCCTTGAATGTGGTTTAAGTATTGCCTAGTGGCTGAGAGACGAGGAGAGCCATTTGTAAATGATTTAACCAGTCATAAACAGGTCTCTATAAAATCCTGAGTTTTTGTGGTATGTCCTTGTTCTATCTGTATTTCAAAAGTACTTTCCTAAGATATGTCAAACTAGAATTGTGAACAAATAATTTAATTTTAGTAGATCGTGTTTTTAGCGTGCAACATGGAAAATTAGGATCATATTTGTCAGCTATCTTACATCTTTGATGTCGATTGTGTTGCTGGCTCCTCTTATTTTTCTCCCTCTAAATTTATATTACAAGAAAAAGTTAATTCTGATATTATGCAGGTAAAACTTTGGCAATTAATGGAGAATTTCCTGTATTATTCTCCCCTTTTCTTAGTTGTGTTTCTAGTCACTATTGTGCAGAATATAGACCAGCACAGTTAGCAGCAAGGTTGAAAATTCTGGGTTTGGATTTTCATGACACCACATTAATTCAGTGAAGTAGTTAATTATATATGATATATATTAGTGCTATGTGATATGAATGTATTAATTGGATGTGTGTGTCTATTTTAAGTTTCCATTTAGATCACTGTGGGGCTTTACCATGGTTTTTGCAGAAAACAAGTTTTAAAGGAAGGACGTTTATGACTCATGCCACAAAAGCTATTTACAGATGGCTTCTTTCAGACTATGTTAAAGTCAGGTAAGCTAAACTGTGGGTTGTTTTCAGTTCCTGGATTATTTTGCCTATATATCCAATAGGAAATTTAAGATGAAGCCACCAAAGGTAGCTGGATGAATGTAGATGTTGTCACAAGTAGCCACATTATATATAACCAGGTTAGAAGTAATGAATCGTATTATTGCCTCATGTGTCTCTCAAGTAATTTCCTATCAATTAAAAAAAATATTCCCTTCTTTCCTCTTATTCTTTTCATTTGCCTTATTTGCTCCTTTAATGGTATCCCTTTTTTCCCCCATCTCTCTTAAGACACACTTTTGTTCTCATGCTTTTTAATATATGTTTTTTCTTAAGCTTCACAGAAGTAGTTAATTTTAAGCCTCTAAAGATACAAGTAACTCTTCAGGACAAGGGCAGATTAAATATGAAAAAGTGTTACTTACATGTTGGGAATTTTTCTCTTCCCTTTTTTTTTTTTAGCTCTTTTTCCCTTGTGTTACATGTCTTGACACATCATTTCTATGTGACTGCAGTGGTTTGGGGCATGTCTCAACTCAGCAGATTCGAGCCCGAGTGAGAAACCTGATAAACAGTCCTTTTTTAACTTGTTTGTTCTGGGCTGATGGGAAAAGTGTGGATCAGTTTGGTTTTTCAGGACTGTTACAAGCTAAATGGCAGATCTCTGGTCAGGACTGGGGATCTCTTGGTACTTTTAGAGAAATGCAGAGCAGATTCTGAACTGAGAAGGCTATTCTAGCGTGGCCTTTCAAAAGAAAGCAGCTTTAACTCTCCTTAGGTGAGCTACATCAGAGTACCTGGACTTGATTTCTAACATAGGAGATGTGGTTATTGGAATGGAAGTCTTACTGTCAGTGGGGAAAAATCCAGGAAGTGTTTTTTCCAGCTGTTAGGATGAGCTGATATTCAGCCCCTTCACTTCTGTCCAGTAACATATCAGCGGATGACATGCTGTACACAGAAACAGACCTCGAAGAGAGCATGGACAAGATTGAGACCATCAACTTCCATGAAGTGAAAGAGGTGGCAGGAATCAAATTCTGGTGTTACCACGCAGGCCACGTCCTGGGAGCAGCCATGTTTATGATTGAAATAGCTGGTGTGAAGGTATTTTCTTTTCATTACAAAAGTTGATATTAAGCCTCAATTCTAATGTAGGTGTTAATTATTTATTATTGTCTACTAAGTCCCACCACTGTGGCTGGAGCTGTCAAATAGACTTGGACTCAGGGTGGGAGGCCTTGATTTTCTCTTTGATTAGAACTAGCAAATGACACACATTGACTCAGGTGAGATGTTTGGATTGTATGGGAGTCTGAGATATGACTCAGACTTGGAATCAGTGAACATGTAGTTTTCCTTGCTGGTCTGCTCAGAGGTAGTTGTTAGCTGAGTCAGTCTTTACTAAAACTGCATTTTAGTAAAATCTATGAACAGATGTTTTTTTTCTGTAATTCTGATTTGCCTTGTCTGCCTGTCTCAAGAGCCTAAATGACATTTGTCAAAGTATGCGAGTTTTGTTTTTCTCATAACACTCTTATGCTAAAGTACCTAAAGAAATAAGATTATTACTAATTTTAGGCACAGAGAGTTTTGAAACCATCAGTTTGGGCACAGAGAGTTGCATTCCACCCTACAGTTAAAGAATCCATTAAAAATAACAGTAAAAATTTTCTTCTTGGTGTAACAGGGTATGTAATTGTTCCATTTGGAAAAAATCTAGATTTTTTTAGTATCAGAAAATCTTAGAAGAATTTTTAATAAGTAATTTTATTAGATTATTCATTATATTTGTCTTCTATATGTAAGTGTAGTTTTCTTTTTACTTCCACTTAGGACCTGCTGTATTGTATCTTATGTCAATTTTTACTTCTTAAAGAGTCAGTGCATGTATGCAAAAGGGTGGAAATTGCACCTTTATATCCCAAATGTTGGAATTACGGTACTACTCGAAATACCTTTACTACTGGGGTTTAAATATTTGTATTGTAGTACTATTGATCTAATTTTGTAAGCACATCAGAAGAGTCTTATTTAAAGACAGCTGATCTTTTTTATCACAAATTCCTTAAAACCATCTTTGCTTAAAAAAATTGTCCTATAGAACAGCTTTTTAAAGGCTGTTGTCCTGGAAGAACCTGTAATCAGAATACTTGCTCCTCTTTGTCCCCAACAGCTTTTATATACAGGTGATTTCTCAAGGCAGGAAGACAGACATCTGATGGCAGCTGAGATTCCCAATATTAAACCTGATATTCTTATAATTGTAAGTTTTACAAAATTATTTCTTTATATTAGTAATTAAATATGTATAGAGATATGACTTAATTAAAGCTAAAATGGAATGACAAAGACAGTGGAGATTTAGTGGTACTGTGTGACTTGTGTTAAATATCCAAACACTTGGGTGTTCCGAACACTCTGACATTGCTTTTCACTGTATTAAAAAGCCTAATTTTCATTTTCTAGTTCTTCTGATGAAGTTCCTTAAGCCTCTAGACAAACCTTTTCTAAATGGGAGATTTATTAGGTTTTGTCTTGCATGGTACAAAGCCCAGTTTAGCCAGGTATCTTTCTTTAGTAGATCCTAACCTCCTTCCAACTATGTTAAGAATTGGTCCTGGATGGAGATGCCCCCTGTACTTTTGTTTTATTTTGTTTTCTGTGTGAAATGATTTTATTCTGAATCCATGTTTGGAAAATCAGCGGCTCAGGGGAAACTTTAAAAGTAACAGTTTTAACTGGAACAAACATTGGGATCTTTCAGAGTAAGACTTAAAATTCTTTCATTTATTGTGTCCCTTCTAGCTGCTCTCTGTAACTGATAATTTCATTTTAAGTCACATCAAAATTGTGTATTTTGTGTAATTCCTGTGTTTTAAGCCAGTGGTTAAACATGTACCCCTGGTGAGCCATGTCAATCACTGGTGATCGCCCCTCCATCCAAGCAGTGGCAACATTTCCACTTAGGAAAATAAGTATGTTAAATTTGAAACTTCTCAAGCATCAAAATTAATAACTCTAACTTCTTTGTGCCAACAGGATCTGCCTGTCTAAATTGCTTGGTGGGGTTTGGGAGAAGGGAAATCTTGGTTATTTACCTTGGTGGGAGCGGTTATGGGAATTTGGGAGTGGTTTTGACTTTGTCCTTCACCTCACCCCTCTCCCTCCCCTCCCCAACATGTTAACACCAGTATGTTTTTCTGCATTTTCTTGATGGATTCAGAGAAGATCAAAAATTACTTTTTGTGTCAGTACTTTGAACATTCTGTTTTTCTGTATGTAGGAGTCCACCTATGGCACTCACATCCATGAGAAAAGGGAGGAGCGAGAGGCGCGATTCTGTAACACCGTTCACGACATTGTGAACAGAGGAGGCAGAGGTCTCATTCCTGTGTTTGCCCTGGGTCGAGCTCAAGAACTACTTCTAATTTTAGGTATGTGCCTTCTCAGCTCCTCTTCATGTAAAGCATATAAAGTTAAATGAGAATGTTTTCATGTGCAGTCTTTCAGATCTATAATTCCTTCAACAACTCTTCAGCTGTTTTCCAGCATGTTAATTATCTGAGAATATATAATGTGTGTTTGTTCAAATGCAAAAAATCCAGTAAACCAACCAGCAGTTCTGCTTTGTGAGGTAGGATGGAGACCTAGAAATGAAAGGGTGATGGTGTGGTACCATGTGCTTGACTTCTGAATCTCATTGAACCAGGATTTCAGCAATCAGGGACTATTATTACAGATTGAAAAGTAATCAGTCACAATGACAGCTGATGACAGCTGTTCTGTTTAAACTGTACTGTCAAAAAAAGGAGTGTGTTTTCTTCCAAAGTTCCACTATCTTTGCCCTTTAATTCACAAACCTATATGAAAAAATCTTTATAGGAAAAGGTGGAAAGACCATAAGGGACACTTCTAACACTTCTGGAGTCCTAATGATAATAGGAAAGAAAATTAGGCTTTTGAGCTAAAATGGATTAGAATCATACATGAACCTAACAAGCTATTTCACTTAAAATGTACAGATAGTTGTTACAAGGTACTTCAGATAAAACAGTTTTAAAATAAATTATTTCCAGGCTTCTTTGCTTCCTTTTAGCACATTTATTTGTACTATGCCACATTATTTTTTCACTAGTCTTTTTGCTCATGCAAATGCTGGCAAGATAAAGCATAACTACCTCAAACTTAAAATACTTACATTTAGGGGTGTTGAATCTAAAGAGTTACCTAAAAATACTTGAAAGTCTTTTCACTTTCCATTTCAGTTTAGCTTAATATTAGAAACTAGTTTGTTTTCAAAATGTGTTACTGATGTTTAGAATGTTAACAAGAAATTTGGATCTAGGCATGGGGTAGTATTTGATGCTGTAGGATTATTCAGTACTTGTCATTGATTGAGGGATTTTTTTATTTTATTTTACAGAGAACATAAAACCTGAACATTTTCAATCTTAGCCATTACATTTTCAGTGTAGCCATTATGTTGTAATTTGTTGGCCTCTCTTTTCTGTATGCAGATATCAAAATGAGTTTCTAAAGATTAAGCTTGAAAATGCATCTAGTAAAGCTAGACATGCAATTAGATGCTTAATTAGCTAGAAAATGCAATTGCATCTCACTGTGTACAGTTGAGCCTGCAGGCTTCTGTGTTTATTTTTCTTCTTTCCGTAAGTGTATGACAGAAATAAAATACTGTGTTATGGTATAGAAAATTGTGATGCTGTGGCAGTCTTTTAATGTCACTCAGATGTCCTGCAATTGGTTATCCTTTACTGGCTGTTTCCACCTTACACCTGAGCTTATTAAGATATTCATGGCAGTGAGCCTCTCTGACAGGTTTTGAAAAGCTTTGCCTGCAAATCAAAAATGTTATGTAAAAGCCATATAATTGTGAACGTACAAATACAGCCATCAGTGTACCTCTATTTTTGCGTGATTTGGCCTCAATTATGCAATGTAAATATCTTTTAGACTAGCAGAACTGTATCTAAATGGAAAAATAGGTAAGTTATGTTTGTATAGCTGCATTCAGATCTGTTCTTGGTGTTTAGGAAAGGTCGTGTCTCCTGTCATCAATGAAAAAACAAGTTGTGGTTAGCGAAGGCTCTTTTCTTGTTTTAGTTCCAGTTAGGCTTCTAAAATATAAATGTTGGGGATATACAGGAAGACAGGCTTGATAATTGGGTGATTCCTTCTTACCTTGAACTCCATGGTTTTGTTTTACAGGACATTGATATTGTGAATTCTCACCAACATGTCTGTGTGCAGATGTCCCTGGCTCTCAGATGTGTAATTACATTTGACAGGGACATTTTAGCTTTATTTCAGTGGTGTGGTCAAACTTCCATTGTCATAAATGATGATTTATTGCTCTGTAATATCATGTATACTTTATACCTTGAAGCTGAAATTGGTGGTTGGTTGGCTTTTGAGCTGCCAAAAATATCTGAAGTTCATTTTTGTCATGCATGTTTGCCTGTTTGTTTGAACTAGTTGTATACAGTTTTAGCTGGTGACTGCTTTTTCTTCTTTAGAAGAGCAGGTGGAAAAAAAAAAGTCTGTGATTGTGATTTTCTGTAATAAAAATGAAAAAAAAACCCCTACTGCTAAATCTGTTTCACAAGAATTATTAAAATAGAAGCACAGATTTTGGAGATAATACTGTGGATGGGATTGTGTGGGTTTTTTTGTTTGGGGATTTTTTTGTTGTTGTTCTTTTTCATTGGTTTTGTTTTTTTTAGATGAATACTGGCAGAATCATCCTGAACTCCATGATATCCCTATCTACTATGCCTCCTCTTTGGCAAAGAAGTGTATGGCTGTTTATCAGACGTACGTCAATGCCATGAATGACAAAATCCGCAAGCAAATTAACATCAACAATCCATTTGTTTTCAAGCATATTAGTAATTTGAAGGTAAGCTTGAGATGAGGTTGTCTTACAGAAGAAGAAGAAGGGTGACAGAAGAGTTCATATTTGCTGCATAGTTTACATGTTTAATATCCTAATAGATTGATTAGGTACAGGTTGATATGTGAGTTATCTGCTATCCCAGGGTTTAGAGGGCTGGTTGAGAGGAGCTTATGCCCCAACATTTCTTTCACTGTAGGTCCCTGTGCTTGCAGTTTACTCCTTATGGGCATCAGCAAGAGGAACTTTCCTGCAAAAGGGACTTTTTATGAGGATGGGGTATAATATGTGAACACAGGGCCCTTCTTGTATGTTGGGTGCAGCTGGGCCATCCTTCATTTGAGCTGTGGTAACTGATGTTCTCACTGTGTGTCCACTCAGAGTATGGATCACTTTGATGATATTGGCCCAAGTGTTGTGATGGCTTCCCCAGGTATGATGCAAAGTGGCTTATCCAGGGAGTTGTTTGAGAGCTGGTGCACAGACAAGAGAAATGGAGTCATTATCGCAGGGTACTGCGTTGAAGGAACGCTCGCCAAGGTGAGTTGCTAACGCACCACTTCTTAATAAGAGGCAGTTTTCATGTTATGTTTAAAAAGAACTGTTCAATAGCAAGTGTCTTTACTTGGATTTGCTGAGAAGATTGTTGTCAGGTACGCATAATTACGTAGTCAAAATTGACTGCTTTTGGCTAGTATTAATGAAAAGTACAGAAAATCTGCATATGGTCGTTCCAGTTATGTTCTACAGAATAATCTTTTCTAGGAGCAGTTATCATCAGAAACAACAATTTCTCCATCTTTAGACTACTCCACCATTTGACTTTCTGAGAGGCAAGCCCTAATCCTAATTCTAGGAGTCAATATTAAATCACTAAATCAATATTAAAACACTATTTGTGTGTCAGAGATCAGGCTCGTGTTGTGCCACTATCTGGTTGTAGAGAATGAAATCCTTCCTTCCAACTTCCAGCAGCTAAGGGGAACCACAGCATCTAGTTTTGCCTTTAGAGGTAGAAGTCACACACTTGTTATCATTTAGATGTAAAATCAGAGAGAGATGTATCTGGAAGAAGGATGAACTCTCAGATCTACTGAGAATGCACAGGATGAAATGGTGTGTATTGTGCATGCTTTTCTCATTTGGGAAATTTGAGATATTTTTTTTTTCACTTTCTCACATTTAACATGGCTGCCAGTATTATTTCATTGATTTTTGAAATGTTAAGCATTGGTTATATGGCGACTACAGGAGGTTTTCATTTTTTTATTTAAAGTGCTTTATTTTCCCGTAGCACATCATGTCTGAACCTGAAGAGATCACAACAATGTCAGGACAAAAACTCCCACTGAAGATGTCTGTGGATTACATTTCTTTCTCTGCTCACACAGATTATCAGCAAACTAGTGAATTTATCCGGGCCCTGAAGCCTCCACATGTGGTTAAGTATACACGCTGCCCATTTCTCCAGGGTGGGATTCACCAAACCAATTTACAGCCTTGAGTCAAGGCAGGGATTGGTGTGTAGCAGTAGCCAGCATTTCTGTGCTTTGGATAATAAAAGGTGGGGATTTTAACTATTTTTCCTCCTGTTACCTTACCAAAGTAAAAATGAACTTGTTCTTGAGTGTCTGCTTGTGAGATACCTGGGGATGACTTTCCAGACAGTGCTATAGTCCATAGTCTGTTTCAGCAGTGTTTTATGCAAGTAAGATCCAGTGTAGGACAATGTTAAGTTGGGGCTGCTGGTATTGGAATAGTTCAGTGGAATTTGCCCCAAAATAAATAAGAAAACATTGATTGAAGGTATGTAGCAGAAAGTGAAAGACAAAGGCAGCACTTGCAGGGACCAAATCGTGGGAAGCTGGAGGTGTGAAGGACCAGAATGTGGAAATGGGGACTGGGATCTGATCTGCAACTGGAGGAGAAACTGTATGCAAGCGCAGATAAGAAAGAAAACAAATCATAACTGAAGAAAAGAGGATTTAACTAGGCTAACTTGTGAACTATGAAGCATCTTCTCTAAATTGCATGTTTATTAATATTATCTACACTCAGACACAAAAATGTAAAGCTAACTAACTTTTATTGGTGAATTTAATACTTCCCTTTGATAATATAACAATGTATGAAAACTTAAATGGGATCTCTGTAATGCACTCTGCTTGTTTGCTTGTATTCTTCAACTAATACTCAAGGTCATGAAATCTTAGCCTTTGAATAATGCAGAGAATTCAGGGACACATAGAACTATAATTGAGCCAATGTTTCGTACACTGTGACCTCATGAAATTGCATTTTTATAAAGATGAGACAGAATATAGCAGTTTTCTTGGATAGTTTCTTTACTAAACATGTCTGTTTGAACAAATAACTTCTGCTAAAAGGAAAACTGTTTTTTCTGTAGATTTTAGTTCATGGTGAGCAGAATGAAATGGCCAGATTGAAAGCAGCATTGATAAGGGAATATGAGGATAATGATGAAGTTCATATAGAGGTTCATAATCCTAGGAATACTGAAGCTGTAACATTAAACTTCAGAGGAGAAAAACTTGCCAAGGTATGAAATCAGTGTTTTCTTATCTGTACAACAGTATTTTCTTCTGGGATAAAAACTACATGTATTTTCTAAGCCTCTGTTTTTAATTGATGTCAAATTATGTATGTTTTCCAGAGACTCAAAGTATGTGAATGTTTTGTTTAGTTGTATTTGGGGTTTGGTTCAGGGGT
Organism: Chiroxiphia lanceolata; assembly: GCF_009829145.1. Taxonomy (NCBI): domain Eukaryota; kingdom Metazoa; phylum Chordata; class Aves; order Passeriformes; family Pipridae; genus Chiroxiphia; species Chiroxiphia lanceolata. The sequence continues at coordinate 101,366,304 of NC_045639.1, forward strand.
TTTTGTTTTGGTTGGGGTTTTTTTTTGGTTCTTCAAACTTTTCTTGTATTACATCACGGAATGTTTGTAGGTTACTCTGACCTTCTCTTATTTTCAGAGTTAATTTTATACTCTGATTTTTCTGAGAAGACCATGTTTCATCTCCATAGTTACATTGAAGCTGTGAATACTTCAGACAGCCTTGTTGGACTGTATGTGTTTTTTCTTTCCAGGTAATGGGATCTTTAGCAGATAAGAAACCAGAGCAAGGACAAAGAATTTCTGGAATCCTAGTTAAAAGAAATTTTAACTATCACATCCTTTCTCCATGTGACCTCTCCAGTAAGTAAAGACAGTGATGTGATCAGTAGATAATTGAAACTTACTGTGTCCTTCTTTTATCATTAAAACTCTTAAAATTCTGAGGGGTTTTTTTCTGTAATTTTGTATTTGGTAAGCCATGAGTGAACATTTTGATTTTATTTTGTTTTAGTTTTGCCTGAAGTTCTGAACTGTTATAGTGAGTAGAAAGGCATTCAACTCATTTTTCACTCAAGGTTGAAATCTTTTCTATTCTTTCCGTAATAGAAAAGAAGCAAAATTCCATTTGCCTTCTGGTTACTTAAAACTTCTCCCTCTTTAAGAAAATGCATAAAACGTGCCAGGGAGAACCAAAGAGCACGTCAATCAATAGTCCTGCCAGTTTCTAAAATGTCATTAGTTTTTAGTGTGAAAAGCTACAGAACAGTGAAAATATTTGTGTAGTCCTCCTATGCTGTTTATTACTCAAGAAATTGATCTATTCTCAAAACAGAAGAAGAATTAAATGTAAGGTCAGAAGAGCTCGGGGAGAAGCAGTTCTGCTGTCCTAGTTCATTGTTTGCCTCTAATGGGTAGGATAATATAACAAGCTCTCGCTGTATTCCTAACCACAAATGTATTATTTATCTTATAGTAAATGCTCCACCTTCCTCTTTACAAATTGTCCTTTTCAACCCTCTTGTCTTAAATATATCAATGCCATTATTTATCTATAGTGGCAATTTATTTTTTTTAGGAAGGAAATTCAAAGGGATGATTTTTAATACGTACTTTTAAAATTTCTTTCAGATTATACAGACTTGGCCATGAGCACTGTAACACAGACACAAGCCATTCCATACACGGGCCCTTTTAATCTGCTTTATTACCAGCTACAAAAACTTACTGGTATGTATTTGGAAAGACATGGTCGTGATTTACAGTCGGCAACTTTTGAAACAACTTCCAGTTTTCAGAGGTCTTCTGGGCAGAAGTTTCTTTGCCAGTAACTGTTTCATATTTTACAACTTTATTAGATCATACAGCTTCTGCCAGATCCAGTTCATAAGTATGACACATCTTTTTGGGGATTCTACTGTATTCATATTGCAAAACTATGAGCATATGGCAGGATAGAGCATAGGCCCATTTTTGTCTCCTGTCAGCCCCCAAAGTGAGTGCTCTGATGGAAACTTCATTAATTGATTTTTTTCTCTCTAGCCCCAAATAGAATGGGTAATGCCATCCAATTAATAAAAACAAAAGCCATTGAAACCTGCCACTAGGATGATCCCTCATGCCTGTGTCCAGCTTTCTTAAAAGTTAGGGGCAGCTCATGTCCTAGTCCATTAAAGGCACAGGCACTTTGCAGGTTCCCTTCCCAGATTTAAAGCTTAGAATTCTATTTTTTTTCTCTAGTGTCAGAACCTAGTTCTATGTCACTGGTGAAGAGAAAACCTATATTCAGTTGGTGTTCAGGTCTCATAACCCAAGTGCTACCTGGCACACAAATGCTTTTGGTTTAAGCTCTATGCTTCTGTGAGCAATGGGTTATCCTTCAGGGGGGTGGTAAGAAGAGCTGGTTAATTCTGCAAATGGAGCACTAAATTTCTCGTTTGTTTTCTTTTTCATTGGTGTACTCACATCAGTGTACTAAGCTAGTCAAATGTGAGAATTCAAAACAAGTAAAATGGCCAATATTAGCTACTCAAAAACCCCAAACAATCCAGAACAAAGAAAATAATATTGTCAGGTAAGGAAAGAGAGTATGTGCTTCCATTATGTGAGCTGCTCTGAGCAGCTCTGTGTTGTGTTAATAACAGACAACCCCTCTTATTCTTAAAATTACCTATTTAATGTTAGTTTTGATTTTAGTACAGTTTTATTATTGCTAACATTTGTTGTCACTTCTTAGGTGATGTAGAAGAAATAGAAATCCAACAAAAACCAGCCCTGAAGGTTTTCAAAAGTATTACTGTGATCCAGGAACCAGGCATGGTAGTCCTTGAGGTGGGCATTTGTGAAGGAGGAAGTAGTATTTTGTTCTCCAGTTTCTGCAAAATAATACCACATAGATGCCATGCAGAATGAAATGTTTTAAGTAGTTTTCTGTTTGATGACAAGTAGAGTCACAGCTAGAACAAAGTCCCCTTGAGCTGTGGTCCTGTGTGGGTGTGTGTTGTCTGGTTTAGCCACTCCCAGTTTCTTTTTTTGCCACAACTCATGAGTATAATGGCAGTCAGTGCCCTTTTTTTATTTGGCAAATAGTAATTGGAAATAATGTCAAATGGAGTTCCTTCCTCCCCAGAATAGTTACGGTAATTAATAATTGTTTTGTAAATGTGCTCAGAAACATTCAACAGTGTGAATTTTTCATGGGAAGTTACTGGAATATACCAAGTTAAAAGTAATTAATAATTTGGTGTAAAATGTATGACAGTCATTTGAAGCTGGAATTCAGAGAAAGGCAAATAGGTGAATGCAATGAATGTTGCATTGTCTTTATGCTGCATTATTCATTCAGTCCAAATTATTTTTTCCCTCTTCCAGTGGGTGGCAAATCCTGCAAATGATATGTATGCAGACACCGTGACAACAGTGATATTGGAAGTTCAGTCAAATCCCAAAATACAGAAAGGTACTAAGTTTAGTGTATGCCTATTTCACTGAGGCATTTCTTCTTATTTTTTTTTGCATCAAGCTTAGAGGTATATAATGCCTTGCAATAGACTGCAATCCCCTTATTGTACTCATCTCCTTATGAAACTTATTAGGGAGTAAGATTTGCTACTTAAGAACAGAATTACTACTTGCTCTTTATTATGACATGTTCATTTGTCGAAATTTTCTCTTATAGAACAACTGCTAGCTGACTGTGGAAAACATGGCCTTATTTAAAATAAGTTAATTCTTAATCACTTTAGACTTCTGTGTATAAGCAATCTATGATATTTAAATATTTCCATTTCTTGTTTGAAAGTAGTGATTGGCATTCATGAGTGGTATTTCTGTGACTACTTTACATCAGAGTAAGGTAAACAATGCTGAAAAAAGTGAGACTAAATTCACAATTACACTTACACAGACCCCTTAATCAGTAATAGTATTGGATAGTCCTTATTTAGGGTAAAAGCATTCCAAAGAGTTCTTGAGCTTGTGTATTTTAGAGTGTGTTCACAGAATCACAAGAGATTGAATCAAAATATCATAAGTTATTGTTGCTCAGCTGGCCATGTGCCTGCTTTTACCTCATTTCCAGTATAAAGTTATATCTTGCATAGTATATTCAGTTACTGCATCTTATGTAAGGAATAGTAAATTTTTAAGATATACTTGCTTGGTCTTTTGCAATTATAAAGTTCTTCAAAGAATTTCTAAGAAATTCTAACTATCACTGTGTTCAGTTCCCTGAATTCTTCAGCTGATTTAGAAGTACTGAAAACTAGTTTTTCAGAAGAACTTTAAATCTAAAGTTTTTTGTATCCATCAGTGAAAAAGGTACTAATTTTCACAATTAGCTCTTCCTACAGACTTCTGACTCCTTTAACAATCAAATACGTAAATAATTATGTTCAAAAGCAAATTACTTGTTTTGAACTACCTCATAATTTTTATTTCAACCTCTCTATGCTGAAACATCTTCCAGGAATGTCTGTGCTTATGACTGCTCACATTTGCTGTCCAGTTTTATTTTATGTATTCTCTGCATGCTCCTCGACTCCACGATGTGGTGTTTTCCTATAATGAGAGAAAATGCAATGTTTATAAACAAATGGTGAAAGTGGATTACTTTCTCTTTAAAGTAAGGGAAATGCGAGAAGTAGTGAGTGTTTACAACAAAAAGCAGAATTAAAAAGTGAGAATGTGACTTGCAAAGTTTTCTATTTTAAAATGTGATAAGTACAGGGAACATAATTAAAATATGTGCATTTATTTGATTCATCTTTTTTTAATATGTTTTCTTTATAAATGTTTAAGCATACATATTTTACATAGCCTTTGGATTGTTTTTCATGTAAGTCAGTTAGGAACTAGAATGCATCAATTAGTCATTTTTCCCTCCCAGCAAATGTCTGTGAAAGTAAAATTATTTTTTCTTTTCAGCTGCAGTAAACAAAATTTCCAAAAAAATAGATATGGATGTGTATAGGAAGAGAATGGAGATCATGCTTCAGTAAGTTGATATATATTTTTCTAAAGGACAATAATAACTGTTAATCACATAAATAAAATAATTTTAGTATAATAGAGTTTAAAGATAGTTATTTTAAAATACTTTATGTAAATTTACTTCAGCTTAATTTATGTGAAGGCCAGGAATTAAGTGAAAAAAGAAGTACAGTAAAAACGCGGCACCATTAAAATTTTGAATACAGGGCCCAGTTATTTCCTCCAGAAGCAGATTTTTAAGTTGTCTCCCAAAACTATGCTACAAATGGTTAAGAAAAATAACTTTTAAACTCTCTTGTAAAACTAACTCTGATGTGCATTCTTTTACTTATGTAGAAATTCTGCCTCTTTTGAAGTCAAAGGAATCCTTCTCTTCTTTATGACAAGATTGTTTTGCTAAAATACTTACTGTTACATGACACCCACTGTCATAATTTAGATTGGTATTTGTTAATTACATCTGAGTGCATTAAATAATAGTTGCTGAAAGGAACTCAGCTGATAAAGTGCATAAAGGGTTAATGGAAAAACCTAAGTTTGCTGTTTGGCCACATCTTACACTCGTGGATCTTTGCTTTAGGGATATGTTTGGAGAGGATTGTGTGAGTTCCAAAGATGGCTCTGTCCTGTGCATCACAGTTGATGGAAAGACTGCAAACATTTCACTGGAGACTCGGGTATGTAGAGCAAAGCACTTGCTTTTGTGTGCACTGTGTTTGGCAGAGGTGAGTCTCCTGCCTAGCACACAGTGCTGCCCAGAATATCACGTACCCATTTGGCAAGGAGATGTTTTTGTATTTGGTATCAAAACAGAGTGTTCTTAATTAAAAAAATGCTAGCAACGTTTATGCAGCAAATGCAGTAAATTTGGAAGAAAACCCAGTATTTTTCAGCAGCTCTCTAATTGTATGAATAAATGAATAAAGAAAGATTGTAGAGGAGAAACTGAGTTAACTCACAATTTTTTAGAAAATGCTTTTAAAGCATAGGCTCTGGTCTGAATAATTAACAATCACAGAGTAGAAATGATGTTAAAAATTTTTTTTCCCATTTTGAATGTTGATTAACTTGTATGTTCGGGGTGAGCCTCTTTCTCTAAGAAGATTTGTTTTAGTAATAAATTAAGGCATTCAGAGTTTTACTTTGTTTTGTCATCATGGGTGTGTGAACATCAGTGTGGAGACTCCTGAGTACAGGTGCCTGTACCTCTGCAAGCAATGTGTGTGTTTTGCAGTATCAACCTCATACGGTGTGAGTGAATTCACAGATAAAATGAAATCTCCATGGACTGAATCTTGTGTGATTTTATTTAATTTTGAATTAATGTAATCTGCAGAACTTAATGCATTTTACATAGTGGTTTTGAAACAAATTATTAATTAGACATAAGACTCAAGATTAAGCTTCTTGTTCCTCAGCAGAATTTGCCTTCTCTGGACTGCTCTACATACTGGCAGACCACTGAAAAACATACAGTGCCACTTTTGATAATTTTCATGACTACTTTTTCCTTTCTCCTTATGAGCACTCTTCAAGTACTGCAAAGGAGCATGAAGTGCCCATTGTTCTAACATTGTTCTTTTTTTGTTCCTAGACAGTTGACTGTGAGCCAGGAAGTGAAGACGATGAATCTCTTCGTGAAATGGTGGAACTGGCTGCACAGAGGCTTTATGATGCCCTCAGCCCAGTGTGCTGACCTCTGTAGATACCTAGGATGCCTAAAAAAAATCTTTTAAGTGTTCAGTTTAATTGGACTATTTTTTAAGAGTAAATAAAAAATTTTTTTCTTCATTTAGTCAAATGCATCAGCTCTGTGAATATGAAATGGCTGAGTTATTTCAAATAATGGATCAGCGACTCATACCAACTGTATTTGCGCATATAGATCTAATTAAATCAGGCAAAGTGTGCTTATGTTCTTTTTTCTTATGTGCACGTACAAGAAACCAGAAAAAAATCAAATGGAGTTTTATATTTTTGCATATTAACAACCAGTTGGAAGATAAATTGGATGTACTGGGTTTCCATATGCTCAGAATCAAGCTTGTATATAATTTTGTTCCTATCAAGGAAGCAATTGCCTGCATGCTTGTATCTGCTTGAAGTCAAAGGGGTCTTGAACAAATTTAAAATGGAATCCATATTTGCATATTGGGGTTAACTGGAGATCTAAAACTCTGTGTGCTGGCATTGCCATTAAGTGGACAAGAGGAACAGAACCAGCCTCAAGTGAAGTGGGTGCTCATGACCTGTGACAGCCTCTCGTGCCCTGAGTGCTCCTATCCCTCTGTCTGTGACAGTCAGAAACGGTGTTCCTGGGAAGAGTGAAATGGGGTATCAGAAACTGCAGGATGCAGAGGAGAATTCCAAATACAGTGTGATATTCCTGAGGTAGCTGGGGTTGTGGCCAAACAGTAAGTCATACTGAAAAATGCCCACAGAAAGTAACTTTTGAGTCAAAAGAGACAAAAGAACTAAATGTTTCTCTTGTACACAAAGCTTTTTTTCCCCTCCTTTTCTCAGTTGATTAAAATGGCACCTAATAATCTTCATAGCAGTATTAGTATTCACAGAATTAGTGTATTAGTACTAGCAGAATTAGCAGCAGCTTCCCCCCCCTTCATTTGTGTCGTTGGGTAGCTAAGACTATGAAGTCTTTTAAATGAGATAATTGCATTTTCTTAAAAAGGAAGTGTCTCTTCGGAGCAGATAAAAATCTTAAAATTACACATGTTCTGAACGTGCTTTCAGCCAGCACAAAGGGCGAGGGATCTGTCCCCGGCTGCCCCTCTTCGCGCACCTCCATGGATGAGCCTTTTGACGTGGGGAGGGGGACGATGAAACCTTCACGGGGGAGCTGAGCCCGGTTTTGGAGCTGAACCCGGTTTTGAAGCTGAACCGAGGCCTCCCTCCGGCGCTGCCGCCTCGTTTCCCGCCTCAGGAAGCGGCGAGGCCGCCTCCCCTTCCCCGCTCCCGGCGGATGTCCGGGCGCGGCCATGGCGCTGGCGGAGGCGGGAGCCCGCGGGCGGCTTCTGTGCTGGCCCCGCGTCCTCCTCTTCGGAGACTCCATCACTGAGGTAGCGGCTCCCCCTGGGCCTGGCTCCGCAATTCCCGGGTGGAATTCCGTGGCCGTTCCTGTTCCTCGTACCGGGGCCGGCAGCCCGGAAGCATCCCGGCGTTACCCGGAGCGCCGGTGCCAAGCGCGGGGCTTGGATTCGTTTGTAAGGGAAAGCGGGACGTGTTCCCTTGGGACTGCGGTCACATCCCTGTTAGACCTGCCGTGAGGGTGTTCCGGGAGCCGTTACGCCTGCTGGGCGTTTATGAGATTTAGAGCCAATACGCAGAAATTCTCGAGGTCCCTACGTTAGAATAGACATGTGGTGAAGGTGTAGCTTGTGGCATTTCGGTGCCAGGGGCGTTTTCCAGACCCGGAGCCCCGCGTGGTGTCTGTACAGCCGCTGCCTGCCCTGCCCTGGCTCCCGGTGCGTCCCGGCTCTGCGGCTCCCTGTGTCCAGCTCGCCCAGCACGGAGATATGTTCTGTGCTGATGTGACTGAACCACGGCCTGGTGAACATCTTTGAGGCAACAACACCAGCTTTTTAGTGTTGAATTTTGGGTCCCTGCCTTCTGCATGGTGGAGTGGTTCACTGACCTGCTCTGAAAAAAGACTTGGCCGGCGACAGAAGTTGTCTTTAGTGGGAGATCGGTGTCTAAACCGACTCACTATGCAGAATTGTAGCAGGGAGGGTGGTGCAGCAGTGGCGATAAGGAGAAGGGGTTCATTTTTCCACTGCTGTAAGAGGTAGGCATCACACTGCACTCTGAAGCAGCATGCAGAGAGAGGAGTTTTGAGAGGTGCTCTTTTGAATGAAAGCACAGTGAAAGGATCTTAGAAATAAAGTAGAAAAATATTACAAACAAAACAAAACCAACCCTCAGTGGCCAGAATGAAACTACAGTCTGGCAGCAGTCAGTTTTGATTTTGAAGGGTCTGCATGGTCTGCAGGTACAGCCCCGTGTTGCCTCGGATGCCAGTGATGTGTCTGGGTGAGACCGACGCTGTTTCACCTCGGAGGGACCGGGCAGGGAGGGAGTGAGCGCTGCTGCAGCAGTGCCAGAGGCCATGCACAGAAAAAGCTTTTGAGGAGGGAAGGTGCCAGTGGTGGGGCTGACCTCTGGGGGAGCAAGTTCTAACCATTTTCCTTGCTTTCAGTACTCCTTCCAGGAAAACGGCTGGGGGGCATACCTTGCTGACAGACTGGTCAGGTGAGAGCTTAAATTTCAAAAGTAATTTCTAGCATGCAGAGTCATGTGACTTTTCTAAATGAAAACCAACACAAGTTAATATTTAATGTATACTTATTTATTAACATTTATTTATTCAGCAAAGTGGAACTGCTTTGGTGGCAGCATACCGAGTACTGGTGGAAATAATCATTGGGTGTTTCTACTCAAAGCTTAAGTGGAAAGAAAAAACTCCTTAGTGATTATCAGGATTGTTTTCTGGTTCCATAGTGTGACAGGTAAATACTAAATGTGCAATCTGTGCATGCACTTTCAAAACATGATCCCATTGAAAACTCCTGTGACATCTCATTTTTCCTGAGAGGGATGGAGGCAGATATCCTGAAAGAATGGTTCAGAACTTCCCAAGTTTTGTTCTGGTGGACAGAGGAGAGATGTTCTTTTTGATATGCTTCTCTGTTTCAGAAAATGTGATGTTGTGAACCGTGGGATCTCGGGGTACAACACCAGATGGGCTAAATTGATTCTTCCAAGATTGATCACTGAAAGTACTAGTGCTGAAAGTATTATTGCCATTACTATTTTCTTTGGAGCTAATGACAGTGCTTTGAAAGGTAGGGTAGCTTTCTTTTTGTCCTCTTTTTTTCCATGACCTGATCTCTTAAGACAGTTTTACAGTTTAGCAGAAAAGGCAGAACATTTCATAGGCTTTTCCTACCACTTCTCTGGGAACTGGTTTCTTTTCATTTATACAGTGGATGATTTTCAGTCCTTTTTTTTTTTTTTTTCCAACTTTTAGTATTAAAAAAGTAAATTTCAGGGTGCTCAAGAATTAGTTGTATAGCGATCACCTAAAACAGGAGTTGGGCGTTTAGCTTTTTTTTCTGTCTTTAAAAGAGTTTGAGTCCTTGGTAGATGAGCTGAGGAAATGAGGGAAGGTAGCATCTGGTTTCTCTTTCAGATAAGCATAGCAGCATGCACAGCTAGTCTAATCAAAATGATAACATCAGTGCACAAAGGACTGACTGCATGTCTACGGGACGTTCCAAAATTTTCTCTGCATTCAAGAGAGTTAAAAATTTTAGGTCTTGGTTCAGATGAGGTTTGAGGCAATTATGTGATCTAAGTTATGGAGTTGTAAGAAAAAGCATCTTGGAAAAAAAAAGGTGGTTTTTTTCCCCTTTGCCTTATTTGTGTTAATTGGAGTTCTGTGTTTAAAGTTTTGTTTTGTCTCCTTTGGATATTGAGAAACAGCATTTTCCTACCACACCTCCTGAATCCATGGTTGAGATGGGCTGCATACTGGGAATGAGCGTCCACAGTCATATGCTGTGTAAAAATCCTGTTATGTTGTGTAATGAACCTGTTACACATAATAAATAAACCTGTAAGCATCTCAACATCACTCATGCATGTGCTCCACCCTGACAGATCTGAACCCTAAGCAACACGTTCCTTTGGAGGAATATGCTGCGAACCTAAAGAGCATGATACAGTATCTGAAGTCAGTAGACATTACTGAAGACAGGATTATTTTGATAACACCACCACCTCTTCAGGAATCAGCTTGGGAAAAGGCGTGTCTTGCCAAAGGTAAATGAATGATGTGGACGGGCAGAATTTCTGCTTTTTACCAGCACAGTGTAAGTTACTGATCCCAGGTTAGCAGATGATTTCCTTTGTGCTTGTGCCAGATTGCAGCCATGTTCTCAGCAGTGATGGAAAGGACTGCTGGCTGTTTTGCTAAACAACTTTTGGATAAGCTTGTGGAGTAACTACCAACTAATTATTAACATCCTTTCCGAAGTGTCAATTGATCTGTTCATGCATGGAGCTGACAGAGGTGGCTGTCCTCTAAGAACGTGACGTTTGGCAAGATGTCTTAAGCACATTACATTGTGTCCCAGCAGCTTCCAAAATAATATAAGTAATGGAAGATATTTTGGCATTTTATGCCTTAGAAAGTTTTATACTAGTCACAGCAGATTTCATATCTATTTGGATAAGCAGTAATATCCTAGCCAGGTTTATTTTGAATTGAAAAAAACCAATTCTAAGGATGCTAATAAAAGTACCTGAAAAAGAAGAAAAAGGTGCTTCAGTGATTTCCTGTTGCATTGTTCAAGCTAACTCTAAAATTAGAGACATAACAGCATTGCTTACTTTGTGTTACTGAGCTGGTGGAAATTGCCATAATCCCACTGACTCCACTGACAGTGTTGTCTTTTCTGTTGGGACAGCTCGTCCAGTTCTTGCACATTTATAAAAGACTTTTGAGTTAGGTCAGGCAAATACAGAGCTGTCACCTTAGTGGCAGGGTTTTCTCTAATTTAGGTGGTGTTGCATATCCTGAGTTGTGCTTTCAGTCAAAGCAGTAATACTCTGAAGATGACCTCATGTTTAAACTGCATTAACTTAGACAATATACTTGTCTGAGTTTGTGTTAGAAGGCTTTGATGTGGTATCATGTGAGCACACCTCAAATGCTGCTTCTCTGGCTCCCAGCTATCAAGGAGCACTTGTAAAATGTTAATCCATTTTTATCTTAAAGCTGTTCTTTTTATGGGGTAGGGAGGGAGGAAACTCATTTACAGCTTGAAAGTCCCAGCATCTGTCTAAAGGAGATTGCTGTCTAGGGATGAACAGAAGACAGGGTGATCTCAGCCTGTGGACCACAGGTGGACTGTTGTGGGCACAGTGAGCAGCAGTATCAGACCACCTGCCCTTCAGTATCCAGGAGAAATGTTCTGCCTGTTCCTAGTTTTGTCAGATAGATATCAGAGCAAAGGAGAGATGGGAAGCAGGAGGATGGTGATGTACACAGGAGCATTTGTCCTTGTGTAAGAAGAAGCACGGAAGGAAACTCGGCTTCCAAACGCAAGTGCTGTGGGAGACAGAGTCAGAGCCCCTGCTGAAGTCAGGGCTGCTCTTTGTCAGCTGTGTAGCCATCATTTCATTGCAGAAGGCAAGTGGGTTGGTCTGGCTTTGCTAAATTTGTGTTGATTGTTCCTTCTTGTCCTTTATGTGCTTGGAAATTAATTCCAAGAGGAGGTAACCCCAGCATCCCTCCCAGCACTGGGGTGAGGCTGAGTGATTAACCATTTCCCATGTATTTTTTCTTGCCTTTCTTAAAAATGGGTGAAGTGTTAACCTTCATCCAGTCACCATGGGTCTCCTGTTAGCCATGAATTTTTGTAGGTGGTAGACAGTGACCTCACCAGTACAACAAGCAGCTCCCTCAGGTCAGTCCCACACACCCAGATGCATCTAATGTCTCTGGGTATCCCATTGCCTCTGAGTATCATTACTTCCCACTGTTGAGAGTCCTCCTTTCGAAACTGGGTGAGTAGTGCAGGTCAGGGTAGACCACTGGGTTGCCTCCTTGGTCCCTCAGGAGATGCCCATATTCCCTGAGTTTTCTTTGGCTGCTGCTCTTTGCTTATAGACCCAGCATGTGCTCCTGCAGAGCTGCACATTGAGAGCAGGTGTGTGTTTGTGTGTTTCCAGAAGGAAAGAGAAGATGAAACTGTTGAGAAATAATCCTAATGATGAAAGAAAAGGCAAAGGGAGAATAAGAAATTATCAACTCTGTTAGATTACAAGTCATAAGAGAGGGAGAGAGATGGGACTGCAAGGGAGGTGGGGTTGGGACCTGGGAGGTGAGGTTGTGAGCAATACAATTTGGCAGCAAAGGGAGCTCTCTGTGGTGGAGGCTGAATGAGCTGAAAGGCCTCTCAGTCTGTGGAAGAGGTGAGCCAGGAAGAAAGCTGAGAAGTGCCAGAGTTAGGAAACAAAGGACCAGTGAGGCTGCCAAAGATATTTTTACCATGAAAAGAAATGATGGGAAGAAAGAGGTATCAGTATGAAGAAGTGGAAATCATAGAATCATAGAATCAGCTGGGTTGGAAGGGACCTCTGAGATCATGAAGTCCAGCCCTTGATCCACTACCGCCGTGGTTACCAGACCATGGCACTAAGTGCCACATCCAGTCTCATCTTAAAAACCTCCAGGGACGGAGAATCCACCACTTCTCTGGGCAGCCCATTCCAATGGCTGGTTCATCAGACGCAAGGAGAGAGTAGAGTTGGAGTTGATGAATTGCACTTCAGGTCCCATTAAAAAACTCCCCAACATAACTTGGTGATACCCTGCCCCAAAGCTTCCCTGTGTCTGTGCAGCACTGCTGGCTTAGAGCAGCTGGCACTGAGCACATACTGAAGGTCCAGCTCTGGTGTCACTGAGTGCACAGATGCAGCAGCTGTGAGTGCTGGTGAAGCTTTGGACCCAAATGTGCCCTGCTCTCACCAGCATATTTCAGCTGCTGCAAGGAGCTGTTAAATGTGGGAAGTCAGCCAAAAAGTAGGAGCTGAACTTGTAAATAGATTTACATTTAGTTTACTCTTCTACCTGCTTTTAGCAGGTATATGAAGAGTTTTAAATCTATTCACTGATTTCACCTAGATTGCCAGAAGGTGAAAGCTGTGAACAGTACAGATGTAAGAGTCATGCTGTGTGCTTGGTGCAGTTGCCTCACACCTGTTGCACATTTCTTAACAAGAGTCTTTTTGAAATTACTCAAAACCAAAAGGTGCCCTGAAAGGCACCACCCAGGCTTTACTTCTGGCCACTTACTTGCAGTGCTTTGGATTTAGTTTGTAATTGGTTATGTCTGCTGGTTTAACAAATTGTGGCACAGAAGGCTGAAATCAAACTGTATCAGTCGCGGTTGCGAGATGTTCTCTTTGTTTCTGGTTGGTAGGTGACAAATTGAACCGCTGCAATGCCACCACCGGGCAGTACGCCCAGGCCTGTGTCCAGGTCGCCAAGGACTGCGGGACAGACGTGCTCGACCTCTGGACACTGATGCAAAAGAATCAGGTGTGATGTAATGAGAAAAGATTCGACACTGTCATGAATTGTGAAATGCGTTATTTAGCATAGAGGAACTGGTGGTGCTGCATTAACACTGACACGATACAAAATATATCCAAGTTACACTTCGCGGAAGGAAAAGAGTAAACCACAATGCTTCATAGTGGGCAATGAGAAATAAAGCTTAATATGGCCCGGCCATGATACTTGGTTAGCAGATGTCCCCCGTGAATAACCTTTTCCTTGGACTTGAATCATGGAATAGATCGAGCATCACTCAGTCTTTTCCTGATGGGTAGCAGTGACTTCAGCCATCAGAACATTCTCTTAATATTTTAGGACAAATGGAGAAAAATAAAACCAGTATATATATATACCAACTGGCTTTGAAGGATTACTCCAAACCTTCTCTTTGCAACTAGCAAATACGCTAATACATGTCTTTGATCTCCCCTGTAGGATTTCTCTTCCTATTTGTCTGATGGTCTTCATTTATCACCAAAAGGCAACAGCTTTCTGGCAGCTCAGCTTTGGTCACGCCTGGAAAACAAAGTGTCTGCACTTCCTTCCCTGCTTCCTTACTGGCGTAACGTGGACCACACGAACCCCGAGGCCAGTCTGCTGTGAGATCCCCTGCAGTGAGGAGCCAAGGCAGCCACGCCAGACACAGCCAGCCTGTTATCCAGCAGTGTCCTGCAAACTGTGTCCTCAGGGAACGGTGTATGGGGGGAGGCCCCATCAATGCTCTTCTGTGTCACCTTCTCTTAGTCTGTGGGAGAATAAAGATGAGACCACTTGGGATGTGTTCTGGGGTGGTTTTTCTTTCTGCTGCTGGTACCAGGGATGAGCAGCTCTTTCCTTGGAAGACTCAGAAGAAAATGATTGTCTCAGCTGCTCTGTGGCCAAGGGACAGAGGCTTCCCTGAGCAGTTTCTGGCCTGAGCTTTGGGGGCTGCACTTTGATTAATACCATCTACTTGCTTTAAACACTTAGGAGCTGATAAGAGGGAGTAGCATGGAGTTTGTCAAGAACCATTAATGTCAGTCCAGATTAATTTATTTGGATGTAAGACGGCAGGAAAAGCAGTCCTCTGAGTTTTAGCGAGACTCTGATAGTGATACAGTGTCATCGGAGCAGGGGTTTTAAAATTTAAGTTATTTCAGCACCCAGCAGCAGCTTCTTTACACTTGGCACTTGTGTATAGGCACAGATTTCAAAGCAGTGCATGTTCTTGGATAGTATAAAACTGGTGATGTACGAGTTTGGAAGAATTACTTGAAAAGCTCTGCATCTCTGCTGACAAAAGCTGCACCGTATGTCATTTGCCATCAAGCTAAGGAGACCTTTCAGGTGAGCTTTGGGATTCATCCATAACTTAACAACTAATGTTAGAGGTGAGTACTGCAGACTTTGTATAGTTTTTGACCAAGAGAACACAAACTACAAAACTGCCTTTAAAAAATGAAAAAAAAATTTGCCTGAAACTTAGATGAAATTTAACAAGCATGGAAAAAAATGGTTTGGAAAATAATTGGCTAGAAAGCCAGATAGTAACAAAAATGAGGACTGTGCATAAAATCAAATAGTTTATCACTGCAAACATAACCCCTCCATAATTCAGGTCTTATATTAACAGTGAGGTTGGCATGGAAGAGATGTGTTTATCATGCATTTATTATTTATTTAGTGGGTGAGACAGAGGCTGATGAGAGCATCTCATGATGTCCTGCACTGTTAGTGCCATGAGGCTGCCTTAGCTTCATTAAATCCAAAATCCATCATCTACAATGTAACAGTTTTATAAACTGGAGAACAAGTAGTTACATGTCATGTGCCTGAAGCCAGACCAGAAGCTAGTTTGATTTATAAATATTTATGAATATTAAAGTGGACTGCCTCTAATAAATGCTTACAGTAAAGACTGAACAGTGAAAGCAGATCCCTGTGGGAAGCTGTGAATCCTCCTGCCTGAGATGTTACAAACCAACCATGCAAATACCTCTTTCAGTTTCTGGAATACAACTCAGAGAGGGGCTGGATCCAGTGATTTCCAAGGCCTGCTCCAACCCTGTATTTTCGTGCTCCCAAGCACCTGCCAATGCCTGGTTTTCACCTGGGATGGAAAGACCTTTGTACTGAGAACATGCACTTACAGATTTGCTACCTGAAAAGGCATTTGAGGGCACCCCCGCACCTTAACTTCACCACCTGAACTGATAATAATCTGCAGGATATGTGGCAAGACCAACTCCATCCCCAGCAGGAAGCAGGGCAGGCCTTCGAATGCAAGTCTGTGCCAAAGATGCTCTGGTCCCGGCTTCCACAGCAGCTGAGTTTCAGAAAGGAGCAGTTGGAAATGCCTGGCTGAATGCCAGACTTTTAACTCAAGAGTGTGACAGCTGAAGAATGGAGATCTTTTCAAAAGGACTACACAGAAACAGCTCTTGTTTAACTGATTTTTTTTTTTAATATAAAAAGCTTTTATTTTTTGGGGAATTAAATTAACTCCTCACACATGTACTTTGCACTGAATCAAAAAAAGAAAACCCAAACAAAAAACAAACAACCCCAAAGTTCAAACCCAGTATATAAAACACAATAGCTAGTCAGATAGGAATACCATAAGGCACACGTTCAAGTATTAGTGTAACAAGTATCCTTGGGTGGGGAGGAGCTCACACAACCCTCCAGCACAGGTTTGGTTCCTTTCCCTCATGTTTAAAAACACAGGCTCACTGCAGCCGTGGTTCCCCTGTGGCCCAGTCCAGGCTTGTAACAGTTAAACAGTTCTGCCCTTGGTCATCTTCTGTCAGTTTTATCAGGAGATTATTGTGGGAGAAAACAGATGCACAATGAAGGTGCTGCTGTGATATCAGGACAGTTGCTCTGTGACTCCACTGTGTCAGTCCAGCTGCTACTAAGCCAAAACAATGCTCACATGGCAGTCCCAGCTCACCTGGCTCCAGGTGTACAGAGGACACCATCCAATTACCAACTTTTAACATCATGTTTTGCTACCTGTGTGAGAATTTGAATTCACAAAGTCTCCTCCTTAGACTTACTCTGCAAGTTTTAACAAAGGTTTCTTCATTTCTTTACTAAATTCACAATTGTTTTTAAGCAAATGCCTCCCCTGCAATTGAGTGATTCCCCCCCCGCCTGTTCAGGCAGTAGGAGCTTCCAAAGGCCACAGAGACCACAGAAAACAGAGAGACAGCCATTTGAACATTTCAACAATAGTGTTGCCTATTTTAAATTAACATTCGGAGAAACATTTCTGCACCGAAACAACTGCTGTAAACAGCATTTTAAAACGTCATCACCTGCATAAATGATTTCTCCTCTTACACTTCTTTCTTCTACCAGACACCTGCGACACTCAGACTCAGTGCAGAGGGGGAAGCTCCCAGCAAAAGCCACAAAGACAAGACAACCTCATTGCTGAGTCAAAAGGGTTTCATGCTAGAGGAGCATTTCCCATGCACTGTATAAGGTTTAACTGCTTTTGTGATCCTTTTATTTGTTCAGAAGCTGTGTATCTAACGCTTCTTTACTCTGATTATGCATTTCTCTGAATGCTGCGAGACTGTATTTTTATCTGTTTCATTACTCTTATTCTGTTCTCAAGGCATTTTCTTAGGCTTTTGCTTACATGTACCTTAAATTTCTAAATGGTCTACTCTATATGGAACATACTGCAGTGTTTTCATTTTGGTTTTAAAAGCCCCTTAATTCCGTCTATCAGTGCTGTCAGACTACAAAATATTAAATTATAAAAAAGGCTGATATACACAATCCAGTATCCATCAGGATACTTGGTTTTGCACCACAGGTTGAAGGAAATGTTAAAGGTCAAGGAAACAGAAGAACAAATCCAAAAAGCTTCAAAAAACAAGCCAGTTCTAGTTTGGATTTTCCTTTTTAAAAGATATAATGCTCTAATAAATGTAATTTAAGGAAGGTCATACACATGACCAGCATCTGCAGTAGGTCACTTCCTTATTCTCCCACTCCCTCACAAAAATATATATACATATATTTATATTTATAGAAATGAAATGGTTTTAGATCCTTATTTTGCAGACACAAGCTGTACATTTGGAAGGCAGCAAGACACTAGCATTCTGTTTCTTTGCTGTCCACCCGGTTCTGGCGCTGCAGTTTAAAGGACGAAGCTTTCTCACTCCTAATGACAGGATGGTCTGTCAAGTCCTCAAAAGATTTGGCGGCTGAGCTGCTATTTGGGAAAGGGTCCTTCTCAAAGGCATCCTCGTCGATGTGGGAGTCGGTGCTGGGATCCTCCTGGATGGTGTCCATCCTTTGGTGGTCCTGTTTGGGTGCCGTAGTGACGGCGGGTGCGGCCGTGAGGGGCTGCAGCGGCTGGTGCCGGCTCGTCGACTGTGCCGTGGGGAAGGGCTTGATGATCCGAACGGAGGCAGAGTCCAGGCTGCTGAGCATCTCCACGTTCTGCAAGACACAAGCAGCCATGTCACTGGAAAAAACCCCACCAGGACATAGTCCAGGGTTCAGTTTTTGAGTTGTTTTTCAAAGGGAGGAAGTACCTCCGAGGAGCACCTGCACTCCTGTTAGGATGGTTTAAAGGCTACCACATCCCCCCTCCAGTCCCTGAAGGCATTTTATTTCTGCTTCTTCCTTCTCTGTATAAAGCATCACAGTCTCAATGGGAGAGAGCTGACTCGGCCCTATCTCCCCCAGGCCCAACACTGCTTTGGTGAAACCTAGGACTAGAAATGCAGGGTCAAGCCGGATGATAGAGAGCTCAGTGCAGGGAAGCAGTCCAAGGTACAGCTTATTCCACTCCTCCAACCTGGAGAGTTCCTGGTTTCATGTGCAAGAAGCTGACCCGAACACAGGGTCAAAGACTGGAAGGACCAGTAACATCACAACCAAATTCTGCAACCAAGATTAAGATAAAAGTCCATTGATTTCTGCTTCTTTTTAAGCATGGTTTGGAAAACATCTAGAGATTTCTAGGCATAAAAAAATCCCCATGGACCTCAGCAAATGCTAGTACTGGGCAGGATGAGATGAGTACCTGCTACCAGTACTGCATTTCCCAACTGCTCCATCCTCAGCAGATCCAAAAGACACAAGAACTGTTTGCTAAACTGTTGCTGGTGCAAGGAGCCCATTAACAATACCTGAGCTCTCTCACTACACCTGCTTCTGGGATTTTCATGATTGAACGCAGGTAAAAAGCTCTAAGGTGACTTTTCTCATGGCATTCAGGACCAGCTACGGGGCACTCAAACTAAGATCACCTTCAGTTCTGTCAGGGTAGATGACAGAGGCAGTCTGCCTCAGTGGTCTCTGACTCCAGTGTGCTTCCCTCACTGGTTGTACAAGGAAGAGCTCTGCAAGGCTTTTTTTTCCCCTCCCCTTACAAAACGACATTACCTTAATCGAATTATTCAATTATTAATAAGAATTAGGTTGTCCAAGCACAGGAAAGGATACCCAAAAATCTATGTCAGAAGATGCCCTGTGCTGGACCATGATTAAATATTATCTTCGCACTTTTTTGCTTTTCCCCTCTCCCAGCTCAGTATCTGACAGGTGGGAAGTGTGACTGATGGGCCCCTTGAGCAACTGGAAGGGTGTAGCACCTCTGGTCTCTAGAAGCTGCCCCCTGCAAACAGCCATTCTGCAGCAAAGACAGGGCATTTTGCAGAGATTTTTGAGCTTCGTGTGGTTCCCTGACACCACTTGGCTGGGAACAGGCAGCCTGTGGCTGAAGCTGCCAAGTGACCTGTGCCGAGGGGATGCCGCACGCGGTGCTCCGCGGAGCAGAGAGGCTTCCTGCCCTGGGAGCTGCAGCTGCTGCCAGAGAGCTGCTCTGGCAACAAGGCACAGCTCTGACAGGAAGGAAGAATCTACCCCACCAAGCTGCAGCGCTTGACAAAGTGAGCGCAGGCTTGTTCAGAAATGGCTTCCTCTCAGACTGATCCACCCTCTGCAGCACAAGGCTTCGGGTGTCTCTGATATCACTTCTTTAATAAATTCCCTGCAGACACCCAAGGTTCAGGTTTTCCAGTACTCATTGGAGAGTTTTCTGTCAATTCGGGTTCAGACAGCAACTTACACTGGGGCAAAACAGGGACTTCGTGTTCTCCTCATACTGCTTGTCCAATTTCTTGTCCTATTGGAAAACAAACAAAAGCAAACCCAAACAGACAAACACAAAATAAGAAAGTAAATTTCCCAAAGGCAAAGTCCCTGTCCCCTTTTTTTCTGTGGGGATACAGCACTCTGTGGGGCTCTTTTCCCTTCCCTTACCTCCCATGCCTTCCCATCCATCCCAGGACTGCTTGTGGGTGCAGCACTCCTCTGCTCTAAACCCACACTGCTGATGGTAGTATGCCACATGCCCACAATCTCAGTTGTCAAAAGCTCTCCCTTTCTCTTTAGCCATCCACCCAAGCTCAACCAAGACCACTTCCCACTCTAGGTCTTCCCTCAAAATATGGGTGTCTTATTTCTTCACAGGGCTTTAGAAAACTTCGACTGTAATGATAAAATTACCAAAATTATACTTGGGTAGAATTCAGGAGGCCAAGAAAGAAAATCTGCCTGGGAAAGAATGAGAAGGGCTCCAGGGAACAGTCATGGGAGCACAGGGTCTGCCAGGCCTGGCAGAGTTTAGCAGGATTTTTGCCTACTGAAGGAGCAGTAAGCCTTACATATGCTGGATTTCCCCACAGGGTTTACTAAAGGCTTCCCATTGGTTTCTCCCACAGACATCCACAGACATCTGCCATTTCATGTATGAAGGGAACACTTCTTACAGCAAAATACAACAGAGCAGTCATCTCAAAGACAGCTTACTCACCACACAGTGCACAAGGATACTGAGAGGAATCCAAAAGAGTAAGGAGAAGACAAGCACAGAGCCCACTATATTATCCGCTAGGAACTTCCCTGTGAAACCAGTTCAAAACTGTCAGTTACCAAATACTGTTTCACGAACATACACATCTATCCCCATTCTACAGCCACTGCTCAGCAAGTGAAGCCTCAGAACTGCTCAGAGAAGCAACAGGCTGCAGGAGTAGGCAAAGATAAAATTATAAAATTTTCTAAAATTATATATAATGTGTTAACAATAACAGGTTTTTTCTTCTGTTGTTCTCTGATGAGAAACGTTGTCAGGCTGTAACACGTAATATGAGTTGCTTTGGAGCAGCTTATACTGAGTCAGCCAAGCTGCCCCTTTCAGTTGTACAAGACACACTGCGAGTCCATCACCAAATTCTGATGCAAGAATCATGTGATAACTACCTGCCTCCCCAAACTAAATATTTGAATACCAAAGATTCACAAACTGCCTCTATCCAAGCAGGCTCAATAGCTTTAATAATTATCTAGGAAACAATGTTTTGTCCCTGGAGTTCAAGATTGAAAGCCCTAAGCCCAGATAATTGCACTGTGGAGGCAGCGTGTCACTGTGAGCACATGCAGTTATCACTCATTACACAGCACTGGCTTATTAACGAGGTTTGTCTGGTTCCAGTAACACAGAGCGAGACAGCAGGGGTGACACCAGGGGTGAGGTGACACCTGCCTGGATTGCATAGTGGGGATCAAGACCAAGAGGGTCCCTCACAGTGACTCAGCACAGGCACACAGCTTGTGGTATGTGACCTCAGTGGTTTTCTTAAACAACAGAGAAAGGAAGTGTTCTCCCCCTCCCAGTCTGTTGACATTTAAATCCCACTGAGAGGCCCACTTTGTACCACGCTGAATCTAGCTGACCTCTAAAAAGACTGTCTTACTTCCTTTTCTCTAACTGACCACTTCTTGGTATTCAGACAAGAAGCTATCACTTCCTTCACAAGCTTGGAAGATGCCTAGATAGAAAATAACAGAGTGAAAAAATGCAAAATGATCCCCCATCCTTTCAGCTTTGAAAAGCAAGTTCAGTATTGTCAAACTTTAGGCAAAAATACACTCAGATACATCACAAACACAGCTACTGGCTACCCCTGTACACAGGTGAATAAAACCAGCCAGCTAACTCCCTCTGAGACTTTAGAGGTTCGTGTCATGCACTCAAAAACACCCAAAGGGTATGGTTGTGTATCTTACCAAAAGTATTGATGCTCAGTTGGTCTATGAAATCCCAAAATCGTTCAATCACATCCTGTACTTGCTTCTCGCATTTGCCCTGCAAAAGTAACAAAATGATCTTATGCTACCTAAGCATTAACTACTTCCTTCTTGGTGAGGGAAGGACACACAAGCATGGTAATGAAATGAGAACTACAGACTCAGCAGGACTTGACTTGCATTCCGAATACACATTTACACTCATGTCCAACAGCAGCAGTCCATTTTTACTGCCTTTATTTTTGGCAAAACAGTTTCAATTCGATTGCTGTTTGAAACAGATGAAGTTTGAAAGTTTGAAATGTGCAAACCCCTACCTTTGGTCCATGTTAGGGGACATAAAACTGAAACTTCTAGAGAGGTGTAAACTGGAAGCCTCAGATCCCATTACCCATGGAGAAGGCTGCAGCTCTCGGGAGCTCATGGTTACAGACAGACTCACTGCCAGATTGGGCTGTGCTGGTTTAACACAGTAGATCATTGGTCTTCCAATTCTGCCAGCAGAAGGGCTGGGACATGCCCTCCCAAATTCACTTCTGCTCACACCCAGTTTAGCTCCAACCACTGGGGTCTGCAGGTGACGCGACTGTGCAGCTGCACCACGGAAAAGGCCACTGAGTGCCAGAAACCCACCAGTCTCCCTGCCATGGGCTCACTGCCCCTTCCAGATACTGCCAGCTGGATTTTTGTGTGATTGCTAGCTGACCCGAATGATTTAGAGCCAAAAATCACATTAATTGGGCTAATGCGAACAACTGTAAAGGCAAGTGCTGCAAACCTAGTCAAGCTTACAGCAGTGCTCATTCACCTCCTTTGCAAGGACTGCCAGTTGGCTGAGCTGTGGGGAGCAGCAGAAGAGGGTAATAAGCAGGTGCAGAGGAGTAACATCTCCACCTTGCACAGGTCTCTGCAGAACTAACTTCCACCTGCAGCCTCCAACACCCTTTACCCCGTGAAGAGAGACTTAAAATGTCCCACCCTGCTCAGCAACAGGTTAAGCTTTGGCTTCTCTTCACCAGCACAGTCCTCCCCAAGGACTCACCCCCCCAGCCAGAGCAGAGCTGGGAACACTTACATTAGTGTCACAGAATCCCACGGTGCAAGGCTTCCCCTTGCGCAGGAACAGGAACTGGTCATTGGCATCAACGTACGGGGTGCACCTGTCCTGCTCGTCCCGGCAGCACACCTTGCAGGAATTGTCCGTTTCTGCAGCAGAGCAACGCACTCATTCCTTGGAAGCACCAAGAGTCACCTGCAACCCACAACCCCATGTCTCCCCTGGTTGACTGTGTTCATCAACAGCTTCCCCACAGGGAAGGCAGGACTATGGGAGTTGCCCAATTTCAGGCACTCTGATGACCAAGCCTAAAACTCAATCACATGCTCTGTGCAATTAGGGGGTACACTGGGACCAAGCTCTCCAAGCTGATACCCCAACACTGCAGGAAACAACAGGCCAGTGAAGAGGTTCCAAACACATCCACAAAAAGAGATTTAAATATTCCTTGGGGTCTGAGTCCTCTAGACACCTTTCTCCTCAGCTATGCCCTCCATCTCAAACAGTGTGGCTCACAGCAGTTCCTTGCACTGTCCCCATGAAGCCTTCCACCTACTCCCAGCTGCTTTACCACACTTACGAGATGATACAGAGAGCAGGTTTGCAGTGGCAGGGGACTGGACTTAGGGATCCTATATTCTCAGAGCACTTTAACCTCTTTGAAATCT